>NC_140971.1:96558609-96728609 GCF_056783735.1 Eptatretus burgeri
TGAAGCTCTCATTAATTTCTCAATCTTCAAACATCATTTTCAATTTTAAAAGTTTGTTTATCCCTAGATTTCTCCATTAGGAGATATCACATGACATGTGACACCTTCTTGGGCAACCCTTCTGTCTTGCACAAATCCTGTCCATAGCAGTTTCAGGTAAATAAGTGGAAGCTTGGAACAGATGAAGGAGGTGTTACCAACTGAGAGCAGTCGTAGAGCAGGAAGCTTTGATAATGTGTCCGAAGGCATGTTGTCAAGACCGGTTCCAGTTATCCGTAGCTCCCGTAGTGAATGCAGTCCTTGGAATATATCAGGTGATAAAACTGCAAGAGCTGGGTTTCCGCTGATGTCCATTTCATGCAAATTTATAAGTCCTGAAAAGGCATGGTGGGAAATAGATGACAGCTGGCCTCGCATAGCACGTAGATTGAGGTGAATCAGCTCAGACAAGCCATCGAAAGCTTTGGGTGGTAGAGTGGAAATGAAGTTTTCAGATAAATCAAGATGCCTGAGAGGTAGTCCCTGCAGTGTATGACTTGGTACAACACTCAGGAGATTTTGGGATAAATCCAGGAATCGGAGTTTTAGTTTTGTGCCACCTGTATGTCGAATAATAGATGTGAGGCCATTGTCAGACAGTCGAAGGTTGAGAGGCCTGCCAATCCGTCCTGTGACGAAGGTGTCGAGAGAAACGTTTTGCAAGCGGTTGTGGCTGAGGTCGAGATCACTCAGAGATAGTCCCTGAAGCATTCTTAGGTCAAGAACTTGTAAACCAGTGTGGCTAAGATTAAGGAAGTCCAAATAAAATAGGCCAGATAATACATTTGGTCCCAAATGCTCCAATGGGTTCCTGCTCAGGTCAAGTGTTGTCAGAGTGGTATAACCAGGACCATGAAGCATCCCAGGTTTCAAGGCATTAAGTCTGTTTGAAGATAGATCCAAGGAAATTGAGTCCAGAGGCAGGTATTTAGGGATGCTAGCGTTGTACCACTTTCCACCTGAGTTGCTGTACTGATCACTGCAGTCCACGTGCGTAAGACGCAAACTTTCAAATGGACCGTAACTCAGTGTGTGACAGCGGCACACAGGAAGACAGTCATTGCGGATGCACCAAGTCCTGGAGATGTTCAAAAGCAGCAGCGGTAGCAGCAACAGCTGGGAAATTAACACCGGCATGATGCATGTCATTGCCTACGGCCTATAGCGGGAGGGATAGGAGAGAGTACCAAAAGTTCAAGAACAATTCTCCTTAAAAGGTCATTTAAACAAAAAAATTTCAGGGCAAATGTAAAGTATTGTCTGAAACAATGATATTTAGTGATAAATTGAAAATGGAATCTTCTTTATTTTTTTTTAAGAAAACATTCAATATAATAAGCATGGATTTTCAACTTTCTGATCAGAAACCCCCATACGTGATCAGCTCGATTCCTCATCGAGGCGGAAGAGCAAATTTATAATATGCAATTAGGATTTTTGTATTGCTGGGGATCACAATGTAAACGACATGACTAACGAGAACAGTGACATAAATTTACCGTACATTGTTAGTCACAATTAATTACAATTTTGGGTTGTCCATCCATCTGGAAACACGGCACAACCAACTAATCAATAGAGTCTGTAGGTCTCGGCTCTCCCATGGGGTGGCAGGATACTTGAGTGATATGTGCACTCCCCGCTGAGCTGTCTATCCCGGGTTTGAATTCTGATCCTGCTATAAACTGTCATGCTGGTGTTTTGAGGGTCAGACGAGACATCAATGTGTCGTCCCTCGGATGGGCGTTAAACTGGGCGTCCCATCTCCCAGCATTAGTCAGTGGATGTTAAAGTTCGCATGGTGTCCTTTATGAAGACTAATCAAGTTATAGTCAGCACCCTCAACAAATTAACAAATTCCTGCTCTCATCTACAGAGGGTATAACATCAGTGGCACAGCTGCTCCCTGGAAAATGATGCTACCTGCAGCCATGTATTACATAAGAAAGAAGAAGAAGCTCTCCACTATTACCCTCAACGAGGCACCTCATACTGGTGGAAGCGCTCATGGAGGAGGCAGTGTGAAACCCTCAACTGCAATACTCCACACAGGACTACCTGTAACCATCTCGCACTCCTTAGATTTTAGAACTTCCCAAGCCTTGCCCGTGCATCCAGCTCTATGGTTATAATCCTTTAAAATCAACAGACGATGCCCATGTTGCAAAACACATGTCAGCCCTGACGACTCCACTCAGACAGATCTTAATTCCATTTATTGTATTCCCTTTAAATTCAACAAAACCAACCAAAACCTTTCACACTAAATACAACCGACTCATAAAACCCCCATCATAGTATGTTCCAGAGTGCCCAGCTCTGCTGTTTAAAGGTCAACTCTACACACTGTTGAAGAGACACTGTTAAAGGTTAACTATACACATTACCCTAAGTCCTAAGATAAGGAAGTAGCATCAGTTTAGTTTTTCCTACAGCAGTTGTCATGAACTCCCTTCTCTGTTAAACATCCCATATGATCATTCCTGTACCTCTATGTGCATTTCTTTTTTGTTGTTGGCTTATTACCTTCGCCACCAAAGATGGATGAGGTTGTGTATTCACTCCTGTCTGTCTGTCTGACTGTGAGCACGATATCTCAAAATGTTACGGACAGATTCAGACGAAACTTGGTGGGTAGGTTGAGTGTGTGACATGGACAAACTGATTCAATTTTGGTGAAGATCCAGATCCAGATACTAGAATTTTTAAGTGGTTCTTCACCATTGAGAGATAGGGCCAAAAACGATACACTGTACTGTATTGCACAATACCTCAAGTTATGGACAGATTTGGACGAAACTTGGTGGATGAGTTGGGTGGGTGGCAAGAACAAGCTGATTAGATTTTGGTTATGGTCCAGATGCAGATCCAGCCTATGAGTGGGATACAAAATGTAAACCAAGGAAGTTTAGTCAATCAAACTCCTGGGTCTCACTATTAGCCATGATACTTCTTGAGCAATTCAATTTTTAAAGTTGGCCTTCAAATCCAGCCGCCGACTGGGCATCCTCCGTTGCACAAAGTCCTTCCTTGGCACACCTGAACTCCTTTCCACTGACAAGGTTTTCATCCACAGCTTGATGGATCCCTCTGGGCTGGCTCCCCTGCCTCACATCATGCTCAGCTTGATGCCGTGAAAACCAAGGCCTTCAAGAATATTGGCATCTCCCATGATGAAGCTGATTCTCTGGGACGATCACTTCACTATCGCAGACAGGTCAGGTCAATTAATTCATTCATTCTCTCTCTCTCTCTCTCTCTCTCTCTCTCTCTCTCTCTCTCTCTCTCTCTCTCTCTCTCTCTCTCTCTCTCTCTCTCTCTCTCTCTCTCTCTCCCCTCCTTTCTGGTCTTGCAACCTCTGTTCTTTCTGTGCTTTGTCTCTCCCAGATTTCTCTGCAGGGCACACACAGTCCACCATAAACCCCCTCCTGGTGAAACTGCCTAAGCCGAGGATCACTCCTCACCTCCACTCATTTGTTCCTCTTTTTCCCCACTTGTGGGATCAACTTCCACATCCTCGTCAATCTCATTCTTCCCTCCAGGTCTTCTAGACAGCTGTTCACCACCATCTCAGATCATCCCCAATCCAAAACCATGATCTTTTCTTCCCTCGTTAACCCACTCCAACCCCTCCTCCTTCCAATTTCCAGTTTTTCCTCCTGAGAGTTCCCTGATGAATCCATATTGTCCACCCCATGCATCTTTTCCTGCCCCCCATTCCTCCCCACACCCATTGTTTGTCCGCCTCCCTTTGTCTTGGCCTTTGGCTCCACTGTTGGTGTTTCCTCACCTCTCTGCTGTTCCTTTTGTCCTGATACATTCAGTGTACTAGTACTCCAGCCTCGACTATGTACATATATATATATATATATATATATATATATATATATATATATATATATATATATATATATATATATATATATATTGTAAAAAAAAAAAATATATATATATATATATGTGCATATAAAGTGCATATTCAGCCCGGTGGAGGTATGCCCTCTACCGAGTGCCAATCAATTTAATATAATGTCATGTGATTTGCCAAAAAGGCTCCACGTGGTTTTTCTTGCCAAACTTCCCCAGCTTTCCCCCCCTTTTTAACCCAATATAGTATGTTTATGACATCTCCATTTTATCCCTCCAATCTTGTTAAACTGCTCAAATGAATAACCTTGCACTCGACACACATTCATCTCCTATAACAGGGCTCCATAGTCTTTTTCTGATTGATCACATGGTCTTTATCTTGAAGAAATAGTAACTGTATGTGAACCAATTGGAATGTTCCGTCTTTGTTGAGCCGGTAACAATTCATGCAATTCCTCACCCTTGGCCTTGGGAATTTGTTTGCTCATGGCTGGTAAGCTGACAATTCTCTCGTTTTCATGTCGGTAGTCATAGCGGTTCATTTTTAAATGCTTAGAAATTGACTAAGGAGACGTGTTCCTCCATTATGTGTGATAATAAACACATGTAAAAATATTTATAAGCATTAAATACTAAACTTCAAATACAGCGTGCCATTGTATTGAAGAATTTTGAGATAAGAGGGAATTATATTCCTAAATAATAATATCAAAAGCAGACACAAAATGTTAACATTCATTGTAGACGTCATATGTTGCGTTCTGCACATTTTAGATTAATGCCATTTTTGGATGACTTTGAAATTTTTACTGCCAAATGAGATTAATTAATATTTACATAAAATAATATCTTGCTTCTTTATTATGAAGCCCACAGTGACCAATCTGAAATGAAAAAACAAACTTTTGGTACAGAAGCTATATCAGATTTTAACTTGTACAATATTAGAGCCAACACAAGTATAATTCATATGCACCTCTCTACCCCCAAAACATTCCACCCCTATTCCCCCCAATCCAGCCCTCTTCCCCAATCCACCCTTCCATCCCGAAACATTCCAGCCCTCTACCCCCAAAACATTCCACCCCTATTCCTCCCAATCCAGCCCTCTTCCCCCAATCCATCTCTGCATCTGCAAACATTCCACTCCTTTCCCCCCAATCCAGCCCTCTTCCCCCAATGCACCCTTCCATCCCAAAACATTCCAGCCCTCTCTTTCCAAAACAATACACCCCTCTTTTGCACCAACCAAATCAGACAACATCACTTCCGGTTCTGGGTTTGGAGTGTCGGCAGGTTCTCTCAGGGCTCTTTAATGACTTTCTCAAAGTTAAGTTTCCGGTTGTTATCTGTCCCATTTTAACTGTTTATTTTCTCACCTACATGTTACTGTGTGCTCCTAGTTCGGTTTTGTTTCAAAAATCCTGCTATTTTGTGAGTTTTCATCGACCTTGTCTTACCGAGTTCCTTGAGGCCTATCCATCCTTCCCCCTTGGAAGGGGGAAGGATGCCTATTACCTTCATTCTCTGCCTATTACCTTCAATTCCTATTTTCCCTACTTTCCCAACATCCCCCATCCCACCCAATCTAAACACTATTTCTTGTCCTAAATCCAAAACAAAACAAACAAACAAAAAACTACCTTTCTCCTTGCATACCCATGAGTCTCGATCCTTCTACTTCCTCTTCTTCCTCGACCTCCTCTTCTTCTTCTTCTTCTTCTTCTTCCTTTTTCTGCCAGCACACCATCTTTATTCTACTTGAGCTGACCCACTCTTGCCATTACCTTCACAATTTCTTCCTACAACCTTCCATTCCTGAATCTTACCTATTCTTCAAAAATACATCAAAAAATAAAAATCTTCCTTGTATCCTTTCTATCGATACACCTCCTGTAACCACGTGTCTCTCTCCACCCCCTTCCTGATACGTTTCGTCGACCCAGCAGCTTCACTGTGCGTTTACAGTTCCAAATTCACCATACACCTTCACGATTTTACTTCAACCTTCCCTTTTCCGAATGTACGCAATCCTTATTTAAAATAAATAAATTCACTTTTGACTACCGGCATTCCTCACTTAACGACCGAGTTCCCTTCCTACGACTAGGTCGTTAAGCGAATTGGTCGATAAGCGAGGATATAGTTTTAAATGTTTATACATCAGTGTACTGTATACTGTAATAAACAGAATAGAGGAAATCAGCTCTAATATACATTACTTAGGTTTGCATACTGTAAATACAGGAAATCGTTTTTATTTATTCTGAATAAAGAAAAGGTCTAAAGGAAACTCCAACTTGATAACTTTGTTTTAACTTGCATAACTCTTACATATTACAGAATATAAAAATACAATCAGCAAAAATTATAAAAATGATGTTCCAAAAAACATTAAAGTTAAAAAAAGTTCATACAGCATCGTAAAAGTTCATTCATTTGCCATTCCACTTTTGTGAACCGTTCAACATTCGGGTCCATACCCTCCAGTTCTAATATAGCCGCATTCACTTTCAAGAACACAACAGCTAACCCATTGAGGGGTTAGTTACACACCAGCTAGTGTAGTGAATACCGACCGACTGCGGGACTGAGACTGAGAAAGGGTGATGCGAGATGAGATGCTTGACGCTGAGACGCCGCGCTGCCGTTTCCACAACCAGAGTTCTCATACAGCGTACAATACCGACTGGTCGGAGAGCTGGTCGTAAGTCCGGGCGGTCGTTAAACAGGTAGGTCATTAAGTGAGGAGTGCCTGTATACACCTCCCGTAGCTACGTGCTTCTCCCAGAACCACGTGATCCGTTTCCACCCTCTGCGTTTACCGATCCAAATTCACCAATCACCTCACAATTTTTTCTACAACCTTTCTATGATCTAATCTGATGAAAACTCTCTCAAACAATAATAATAACAAAAATAAAAACTATCTCTGATCATGCTTCATCTTCCTCTTTCACATGTGTGGTTCTCATTACTGTATCATAATTCACAAGTTTTCTTCTGTTTAAACAGACTGCCCTCAAATCTATCTTTCCCTCTACTCTTGCGTAAAAAATCCAAATGTTACAGCATTTCTTCTCTCCATCCTCTTAATTCACCTTTATTACATCCATCAAGAATTGTGTTTAATCGCATCTCTGAACTAAAAATTAAAAAACCCCAGTTTGCTATGAATGTTCACTTTCCATCAACCATTCTTTTTTTCCAACTTCAGTCCCAACTCACCCCTCTCACCCCTCCCTCTCAAGGCAACCATCACACTCTTCTTCCTCCAAGCGTCCCTCTCACCTTTCTCAAAAACTCCCCATTCACCCCCCTCCCACCATTCACACCCCTCACTCCCCCTTCTCAAAGTTGCCCCCCTCTCATCCACAAAGCTGCCTCCTTCCCCTGCCCGCTCACCTCCATCTCATCTCTCCACCTCCTCAAATCCTCAACTGCCTTCGGCCCCCTCTCTTGCCCTCCCATATCCCCCAACACCACAGAGCCTTTTGTCCTACTCATCCGGCCCCCTCCCCAAACTATTCTGCAATCCTCCACACTCTTTCAACAACTCTCCTTACCTCCCCCCTCCTCCCTTGTCCTACCCTCCCCATCTCCCCCCATCCCCTGCACCCAAAGCCTCCTCCCCTCCCTATTCATTAACAGTGTGGACATCAAATATCCGGGGCCTTCGCTCAAACCTTACAGATCTTTCCATACAGGTTGCCACTGACAAACCAGACATAATCTGCACAACAGAAACTTTCCTCCCTCAAGACGTCTCTCACTCCCAAGTATCTATGCCTGTTTACTCCCTCCTCCGGTATGACAGACCTGAGCCTCATCCTGGTGGAGTTGCTCTCTTCATCAAAGACTCCATTCCTCACTCTCCATGCACTGCCCTCACTCCCAGGAATATCTCTGGCTATGGCTTCCCCTCCACTCTCACCTCATATTTAAACTGTATGTATGCTGTACCGTCCACCAAACAGTGATGACTCCATTTATACCACACTGTCCGAAAACATGGACCAACTTCTATCTTCTCATCCAAACTCTCTCTTCCTCATATGTGGCGACTTCAATTGTCATCATGCCAGTTGGCGAGGTGTGGGTACCTCTCTCATCTGTCATGGCACTCCAGCAAAAGCTTTCTATGACTCATTGGGACTGACTCAATCGGTCAATTTCCTGACCCAGTTCTCAACCAATGGTTCTCTATCTCTTCTGGATCTGATTTCGACAAATTTCCCTGAAAATATCTGCTGTTCTTCCTCAACTCCAGTCGGTTCTTCTGATCACGTGCTTGTTAAAGTGGACATATCTCTGGCTGTTATCAGAGAACCACCTCACCGCCGTGGAGTCTGCATTTCACTCAAGCCGACTGGCAGGGTCTCCAAGCAGCCATCAAACTTCTTGACTGGTCTCCCATCTCTACTTTCTCCTACATCAACTCATCCTGGGAATTCTTTCAAAAAAACTTGCTCTCCTTCTTGCACAGATTTATCCCCTCTCATCTTCAGTTATCCTACCCTTCCTCCCGCCCATGGTACACTGAAGCTTGTGGTGAGGCAGTTGTCCTGAACCAACTTGCCTTTGCCTCATGGAAAGCAAACCCAACTGAGGGTAATCTCAGTTCCTTCCATAAAGCTCAGAGCAAGTGTGTATCTACCCTCAGGAGAGCCAGAAAACAACATCTTTCCAAGCTCAAGTCTGAACTCTCAAACCTCTCTCCCTCCTCCAAATCCTGGTGGCATCTAATCAAATCTGTTTCTGGTGTATGTTCCCCCTCCATGCCCTCCCTTACCTCATATGGCTCCACTGCTGATAACGCACGAGAAAAGGACGAATGCCTACACTTGGTGTTTGCAACAAAATCTTGTGTCCAAAACCCATCGCTTTCTCTACCCACCTTACCCAGTCGCACCCAACTGTCCCTGGACTTTGTGTCCTTTTCTCCTGACAAGGTGGAGAGCTTGCTGTCAAACCTCGACTCAGATTCTGCAACCGGTCCAGACGGCATCAGCCCACGTGTCCTCAAAGCCTGCTCCTCTGCTTTTGCTCACCTTCTCTCTGTTCTATTCAGCCTCTCATTTGCTCAAGGTCATCTGCGATCTGCTTGGAAATCAGCAAACCTCACTGCCCTGCTTTAAAAAGGTGCAAAAACAGATCCCTGCAACTACAGACCAATCAGCCTTCTCCCAATCTTTAGCAAGGTTATGGAATCCATCATCGCTTCAGACATTAAATCCTTCCTCTTCTACAATGGCTTGATTTCTAATCATCAATTTGGTTTCAGACCAGGTCACTCTACACTGGATATGCTGCTTCTGCCCTTCCAACAATGGATGGAGGTCCTCAATGCCGGACATGAAATCAGAGCCATATCCCTAGGGCCTAGACATATCGTGTGCTTTTGACAAGGTCTGGCACCCTGCGCTGCTCACCAAACTCTCTTCCTATGGTATCCAAGGCAATCTCCATTCATGGCTTGCAGACTTCCTCTCCTGTCGCTGTCAACGTGCGGCCCTTAATGGAATTATCTCATCCCCTCTTCCTGTCCAGGCTGGAGTTCCTCAAGGCAGTGTTCTAGGCCCTGAGTTTTTTTTTCTGGTTTTCAGTGATGATCTCTCCAACTCTTTGGAAAATCCTCTTATCTCTTTGCTGATGACACCACCCTCTGCCGTACCATCTGCCATCCCTCAGACCGGCAGAAGCTCACTGCAGATTTGGATAAAATCACAAACCGGTCCAACACGTGGAACATGTCTTTCAATCCGGACAAATCTCACACTCTCACCATGTCTCTCCGAAAGGACCATTTGGACCCCCCCCCATCTACTTTCTCAACAATCCTCTGGAAGAAGTCCTTTCTTTCAAGCTTCTGGGTCTCACTATCTGCCATGACCTTTCCTGGGAAAGCCACATTTCAAACCTCGCCTCCAAAGCCAGTCACCAACTGGGAATCCTCCATCTTGCAAAGTCCTTCCTCGGCCCACCTGAGCTCCTGACCACATACAAAGCTTTCGTCCACAGTTGGATGGAGTACTGCTCTCCCTTCTGAGCTGGTGCTCCTGCCTCTCACCTTTCTCAGCTTCACGCTGTGGAAACCAAGGTCATTGGTAGCTCCGGCGATGAGGCTCAGTCTTTGGGCCTCTCATTCTCTCACCGCAGGCAGGTCAGTGGTCTTTCTGTCTTCCACCATCTCCTCTCCGGTCTCGCCCCCCCCCCTGCTGTGTCTGCGATTCGTCCCCACCCTATTTTCGCAGGGCGCTCAAGGTCCGCCAACAACCCCCTCCTGGTAAAACTACCAAAATCACGAATCACTGCTCAGCTTCACTCTTTCAGTCCTCTTTTTCCCGCCTTTGGAAAAAGCTCCCTCACTCTGTTCAATCACATTCTTCCCTCGAGGCCTTCAAAACAGCTGTTCACCACCACCTCTTACCGCCCCCCATCAAAATCCTCGATCTTTTCTACCCCCGATAATGCACCCAAGCCCACCTCCTTCAAATTGCCTGCTTTCCTTCCTGAAAGTCCCTGTGATGTCCATCTTCTATACCCTGTGTTCCCCACCCCATCCCTCTCCCTTCTACAGATCTTGTAATGTCTCTGTTCCCCACTGTTTTGTCCTTCCCACTCCCGCCCCTCTTGTCTCATGCCCCCCTTTCTGTGCGTTGTGTGTTAGCTCTCATACGAGCCTCGACAAGGTATACAAAAATATTATAACAAAATATAATAAAAATATAATATTAAATATAATAACAAATAAAAAAAATATCATCTAAAAGTTACAACATTTGGCTTCCTATTCAGCTCAGTTATTATGATATTGTCACCAAAATGTTCCATGAGTTTACTCTTCATATGTGTAAAGCCATAAGCTGCAACCTCTGAACCCAAAAGACCTGTCTCCATTTTCTCAAGTAAGTCTGTTATTGTAATCTGTTGATCATCATTTTCCTCCAGATACTTTGCAACCAACAGGAATGCTTCATATCTTTCTGCTTCTTTGGTTCTGCCAAGCCTTTGTTTCTTTGCAACACTACCTAGTCCAGAGGAATGTTGCTGTGGAACCTGCTTCCCAGTCCTGAAGTTGACATTACAGCTTTGATGGTAAACTGCATCGGCTGCGATTAGGTCATGAGCATATGCAATTCTGCCTGAAACTAACGTAGACCATTCATCTTTCCTTTGTGCACATGAATGTAAGACAAGACATCCATGCCATCATGCTTTTTCTCATTCTAAGTAGCTGATGGAGGTTGTTTGATTGAGAAGAGCAAAGAAAGAGGGGAGGATAGAAAGCAAAAAAAGATTATGGGAGGTGGGAAGGAAGAAACAAAAGGAGAAAATGTTTGGGAGATGATAGGAATAAGGGCATGGAAGGGAAGATTGATTTATGGGAGATAGGATATAAAGGGGAAAGTTGTGGGTGGAGGGGCTGTGCAAGAATTTGTTTTTGCATATTAAAGATGTCAATGGCCCCAAACTCACGCTAAATCTTCACCGTTACATATCGGCTTCATTCCATGAGTGTCAAAAATGTTTGACAGTTATATGATTACACAGGACGGTTGGAGATGGGTAGGAGGTGGGAGAGTGGGGGGCATTAGAGGTGAAGTCAATATTGCTTCTCTCCACATCTTGAAGAATGCCTTGATTCATGTTCCATAATCCAACCATTAAAATAAGAAATAAATAACATTTGTTTTGTACGCCATCAATACATGTGTGCATTGTATCAAGGAAAAATAAAATCGCTTGGGAGGAAAGAGATTTGATTTAAAAAAAAAAACGTTTGGAATTGATAGTAAACCGAACCTGATTGAGTAAATAATCCAAAACTCAAGACACAGACGCATCTTGCAGGCCTCAATGATCCCACAAGATAGATCACCGTGAATGAAACTTGCATCTTGCCCAAGTAACTGGTGTGTAATACTTCCAGAGGAACCACAGGCCAGTTTGAGGCCAGTCCATCTTCTTCCTTCTCCAAAAAAACAAAGAGGGACTCGGAGTCGAGACTCGAGTCAGACATCAGTTGGCAGGATAATTATGCACATTCCTTCGTTAAGAAATTTGAGCCATAAGTAGCGTGTACTGATTCAGTAAGGGATCATTAAAGTGTTTGGATGAGTTTGTAATCGTTTGGTATCCCTGTAATTATTTTACTGAGATGGCTGAAATTTTGACAGGGCCAAAATTATGAACTCTTAAGTTACAGTAGATTTCTTTAGCTTTTTCAAAACTGATTTTTTTTTTACGTCATATTCGTCAAAAGCTTGTTCATCAACGCACTGCAACATCGAGTAAGCAGAAGATTCTGGATTATTCATAAAGATGTTAAAATGTTTTAACCATGTTTTTTTGTATTTAGGGTTTTCAGAGCTATCCCAGAATGCCATGCATGGCACCATGTCGGTTGTATTCACTTCTCTGGCAATGATAGGCTTGATAGCATCAGTAGCTCTACAATGCAGCACGTTTATCTCGTTATTCTGACTTACCGCAATGGAAGGTTACACTAATTACATGGCATTGTTTGGTCTTGTTTACCTTTTATCACTTGTTTAGCTTGCCAACCAATATGGCATCCAAGTAAAATTGCATCATGGGTCCGGAAACCCCTCTATACATGATCGAGGGTCATGGAAGAGCTGGAGCAGAATGGAATGGAAGGCAACAAAATGAAAAGATGGAAACACCAACAGCAAAGTAGAAGTGAGAGTGATATCAAGAGGAGGAGAAGGACATATGGGGGTGACACAAGATGAATGAAACACAGCAAGAAGAGGAAGGGGGAAAGCGGGGATGAAACAGAAAAGGAAGAAACCAACCTACAACTTTTTAATTTGTTATATATACAAGGTCGAAGGCTCTCTCTCTCTCACACACACACACACACACACACACACACACACACACACACACTGATGAGACAAACACTTAACACAACCACTGAGCTTGGAGGAAGTTCTGTTACTACCCGGGATACTCTGAGTATGATTGACTGAGCGACGTCAAAACAATGGCGAGCGACGTCACAACAATGGTACCGCCTTTCACACCGCACTCAATGGGGCATTTCCTCACGAGGAATTTCTTCCTCCCTATGGATACCAAACCATGGGGATTGTTCATGTTCTTATTGCCTTGTAAATGCTGAGCGTCAAGCAAGGAAGCAGCACGTACCATTTTTGAAGTCCTTAGTTTGACTCGGCTGGGTTTTTAACTGCCGACATCCCAGACTTGTTCTAACCATTACACCACTGAGTCTGGTTGACTAAATGAAGACTGAAAGAGGTGACCTAATACACAGGGGTCAGAGAGTGTTGGAGTGACCCTTGCTCCCCTGAAGCCCCGTCTCACCGAGCACCTATAAAAGTCCAGACGTGCCAGCAATCGAAGAGCCATCTGATGAACCTGCCTTCCTGCCTGCCTGGACGAGTTACGCTGAAACGAGACAAGTTGCGCTGGAATCAAACGAGTTGCGCTGACCAAAGTGGTTCTGAGGGTGAACGGCAGCATGCAATCCTTGGGCGTCGCGGCTCCATCCATACTGCCATGCAACTCTCCTGACACGCCACACCGACACCCCACATTCACACACCACTTGCATTCCCTTCCCCCCCCCTCCATTCCCTAACCATCCACTTAGGACCAACGCAAGATTGCCTGGTTGCACAGGGTAATTGAGGGGCCAACACAAAGCCCCAAACTTTCTCTGTCTCTCTATACTTTTCCCAGTGTGAGTGAGGCATGCCTGTCCTGTGCTTTGATAAGATAAGAGTATTAAAAGGGACCTTTATGTGCTTAAGGGCTAATTGCTTTTCTTTGTGACACTGTATACACTTGAACCGTACCTGTAAGTATATCATTTTCTTTGGTAAACCGTTTCAAACCTTTTCAGGTGTCTTTTTCCATCATTGGGTCGAGATAGCGTATGTAATAGATAGACGGGACATTATACCCCAGCAATTTGCTCCACTAGTTTAGCCGAGCTCCCACCTACGATTTAGCATGGCAGTACGTAATAAGTAGATACAAAGGTGGACATCAGGAGCGTGGTCACCGGTTAGGTAAGGCGAGACTTTGAGCAGGGACCCTGCCAAACTTAGCCTCCTCAGACGGCGTCCATGGTTGGTCAGCAACCTGTAGGGTTGCTGAGTTATCCGTGGCTTGCGGCTCCAGGGTCGGAGGTCAAGTAACAGGTCTGAGCAATCCTCTCGTGAATCCTGCGCTCACCCATAAACCTGGAACTTTATTTTCTTGGTGCAATTCTCTGGGAGCTCCACACATGGCTTTCTGACCTCTTCTCCTCTCAAAGCCAGCGACTGCGACTCAAGAGAATAACAGTGCACAAACAGATCCATTGCATGCATGAGAGGGGTAACATTATTGAAGGTACATGTAATGTCATGTAGTTGCATGTAATAAACGTACATGCAACAAAAATGTAACTGTACTGGAGATAAATCCTCAGTTACTCATGGGTGACAAGACATTGTGGATACTCTCTACAAGGCCTTCATCCGCAGCTTGATGGAGTACTGCTCTCCCCTCTGGGCTGCCTCCCTTGCCTCACATCTTGCTCAGCTTGACGTCGTAGAAACCAAGACCTTTAAGATTATTGGAATCTCCCACGATGAAACCGAGACTATGGGCGTATCACTTCACCATCACAGAGAGGTTGCTGGTCGCTCTGTCATTAACCACCTCCATTCTGGTCTTGCACTCTTTGCTCTTTCTCTCTCTCTCTCCCTCTGTGTTCTGTTCCTTTCTCCTTCCCCTGGGTATGCTGGGTGCACGCGGTCTGCCATCAATCCCATTCTGGTGAAACTCCCAAAATCCAGAATCACTGCTCACCTCCACCCATTCGTTCCCTTCCCCCCCCCCCCCCCCCCGCTTAGAGAACCACCTTTAACATTCTCTTCCACCTCATTCTTCCCTCCCGATCTTCAAGACAGCTGTTCTCCACCATCTCAGATAATCCCCCATCCAATACCATGATCTTTTATACCCCCGTTAATCCTCCCCAATCCCACCTTTCCAAGTTTACAGTTTTTGCTTCCTGAGAGTTTGCTTCTGTATCCATATTGTCCACCCCAACTTTCCTCTCCTTGGCATCATTCTTCCTCCACATCACTTATTCCTCTATTTTGTCCCTCAACCCTTCTGTTGGTGGGTTTCTCCTGTTCCTTTTGGTTCATGCCTGGTGGTGGCTTAATGGTTAGGTTGATGGACTATGGATCTGAAGGTCCTGAGTTCAAATCCTGCTCAGCTGTTGAATTAATACCAGGTGGGGTTAACTCTGCCTGTCATCCTTCCAAGGTTGGCAAAATGAGTGCCAGCTTGCTGGTATCCTGTGTCGGAGTGGTGACCCATCCAGGATTGTGCCCAATAGCCAAGGAGACTGATTAAGCAGCACCAACACTCTGCACAAAGTATGGTTCCGATCTCCTCCTCTCCTCATTTTGGTCTGTACATCATCATCTGTTCTATGTTCTAGCTCCTCCACGAACCTCAACTTTTATCCCCAAAAATATGCAACTGAGCTGGTTTGTCCCTTTCAATGTTGATAGTCATCATCCCAGCTATAACTTAACTTCGGTTTACCTGGTCATGAGTACCCAAACAAGGTGAATGCACGGCAGTCACCCCCATGCCGGCGATGACCCCTGCAGTCGGTGCTGGTGTGGCACATGGATTCATGGTCACCATTCCAGTTAAAAGGTGCACAAGTGCACGCGCACACCTGCATGACCAATTTTACATGAATTACCACATCAGGGAAGACTCCCCATGAAGGAATAGTTACGAGTGTTGCAGTACCCGAGGGGTCGACACACCGACACCATGAATTGAACACCACGACCTCGAAGTGCGAGTTCAATAAACCTTGAAAGCAAAGTGGTGATGGAGTTTAAAATAAATGTTGAGCTCCAAGACCACCACGGTGTTTCATCTCATCGGAATTCCATCGGAATTGAAAGCCTCGATATCACAACTCATCGGTTACAATCAGTAACAATCATCCATTTGGTTGAGAACATTCACCGTCGAGCGTTTTGTGCTGAACATTCAGTGAAATGGATATTTTCACTTTTGGGGGTTTCTGGAAGTAGAAACCTGCGGGTCAACTTGCATTGGACACAGGGCCGGATTTTCCAATAGGCAACATAGGCCATTGGCCTCGGGTCCACCAGTAACGGGGCCCACCGGGGACTTGTGGGTTCTCTGGTTTCATTGTATGCTTTTTATTATACATTGTATGCATTGTATTTCATTGTAATTTATTATGCTTCAGTTTCATTGTATTTTTCCATTATTCCTGTGTGTAAGATGTACATGATATGGAACTTGATTTACTTTGATGTACTTGATATGGAACTAACTTGATTAAAAATTATTGATGTTACATTATGTTGTAATTCATTTTTTTACATTACAATATATATATATATATATATATATATATATATATATATATATAATTGGGAGGGGGGGCACTGATAAGGTTAAGTAAATCCAGTCCTGATTGGACATGATGAAAAAGCTCCGTTCGAAAGGTAATTCGTTTTGGATTCTTTAAGAGGATCGAGTGATCACATTGTTCGGGGATCAAAAGCACCACCATTCCCTTGGCTGACGAGGAATTGAACCAAACACACATGTGGCGTTACAAGAACCACCCCTCCCCCGACTTCACTGTCCCCACTCATCCATCCGAGCTTGAACACACAACTTAAAGCTACACATTGAGCTGCGAACACTTGTAAAATACTCCAACTGCGATCTTAACCTCAACCCTACCAATCGGTAGTTCGCAGAGAGCAGAGGAAAACAATCTGCGAAGTGAAACAAAGTTTGAAACATTCGCGGACAACGGTCACGTGGCACCGACAAGAGGCACACCGGTGTTTCTCTGCACGTTACCTGTACGTACACCCCCGAGGGGCACGAAGCGCAGATTCCACGTCCACGTTTGTCTCACATCGACATCGCCATCATGTGCAGGTTTTCCCCGCACTCTCTCGCGGTTCTGACTTCACTGGCCCCGAACGTGGCGCTTTGTGCACAGCTGGAAACTCTTGCCGTGATCCCCGGGGGACACAATCCGGGTGGTTGGGTGACGTGTGGGGGCCGGGTCAGTAACACCCGCCTAAAGGGGATCTGCACGACATCAAGCCGAACATTATTTGTTCATACCTCACCCGACAACCATGTTCCACCCGCCCCGCATTGAATAAACCATACACATCCAGTGGGACCGGACTCTGGACAAAGCGGCGCATCGATGGTTTGCCACATTTGCCTTCGCAACAGGAGTTACGGCAGGAATTTGTAATTTGACCAGGGTGCAGGCGATAGCTCGCCTCCTCTTCGGGAAGGACACCGTGGTATCTTTAACGACCACCGTCCAACTATTACCCAGTTTAACGTCCAGGCACACACACACACACACACACACACACACACACACACACACACACACACACACACACACACACACACACACACACACACACACATACACACACACACGGTGATGAATCAACCCTGCGAGACACCAGTATGGGGGTTTACAGCTGGCCCGACATTACACATTTACTCCTGTGTACTGACGGACTCGTCATCGCATTCGGACTTCCCATTTATGATTAATCCATTGATTGCCATAATTACATGGAGAGAAAGGAAAAACTTGAAACAACGAATCTGTTTGAACCTAAATGAATGGTGAGCTGTTTATTGATGGAGGGCGTGTAGGACACGGTGAACAAAGCAGGGTTTGTAAGGCATCTCCGTTTGTATGATGTTATATACCAGCAGGGAGACCCGGTGCTGTTGGTGCGATATTATCCACATAGCTACAAAGGCTAAGGCACTACAGAGTGATTTAAAAAAAACAATAAAATAATGAAAAAAAATTAAAGTTGTTTTTGCCTAAAACACTCCCAGGTACACACTGATGAACCTCTGAACGTTTGACGAAGATCCGTTCAGCCATCTGTGAAAATAGGTGACACACACACACCTCATAGTATAAACAGAAACACATATATATATATATATATATATATATATATATATATATATATATATATATATATATATATATATATATATATATATGTATTGTTATGGATTTTAGAATCCGGTCTGGTGAATGCATCCACAAATCCAGGTCCTCAGACAGTTATTTCCTTAAATGCATGTTCAGATTAGCCCCATCCACATGTCTAATGGGATCTTAAATGTGATGCGTTGAGAAGGGTAAAGGATAGATCCCCTCTCTTATGGGAAGTTTTTTTCTTTACGACAGACACGTTTACACACATTTCTTTCACGAGCTCTGAAGCCTGCCCTGATATTTCCTCAGCAACATTCTTTCGCGAACTCCGACACCCGCCTTTTTTGAGAGCGCACGGGTCATCATGGTAACCGTGCGCAAGTGGGGCAGGGTGAGCTTGGGGCGGACTGCACCCACGGAGACGGCCCGAAGATATAAAACGAACGAGAGGTACGTTCTGAGAAAAAAGTGGGAGAGAGGAAAGCGGAGGCGAAAGAAAGCGGGGTGAAAGAAAGCAGGGTGAAAGAAAGCCAGGGAGGGAGGAGAGAACGAGAAGTAAGCTTGGGCAAGTGAACGTGTGGTGCGCGTGTGGGTGTGTGCAGCGCCGCCAACAAGTGAGGCACGGTTGGTCACCAACAACACCGGGGTCGAAACCCGCGACAGACGATCTCAGTGCCCTCCAGACTTTGACTGGCGTTCAAGAATGTTCGCGAGAGGGTGCACGGCAAGGCTGGGTGCTGGCGACAGACGTGACACGCACGCACACATTTCAGGACGTTTTCACTTCATGCCAAACTTCTCTCTGGTGAGTGAGACGATTCTTCTTCCCCCTCCCCCCCCCCCCACTTCTCCCGAATGATCAGTTGGGTACGATTGTCTGTGTTTCGCTGAAAGTAAGTCAACCCCCGATAAGCATCTGCTCTTTGTATCTTTCCTAGCATTTTGATTGATTTTGCTTTGAAATTAATTCATTTATTTACCTCAGCAAATACCATTTTTTTCATTTATTTATTTTATTATTAATAAATCACTTGTCAATTTCCAACCTGTCCATGTTTGTCCTTTCCTTCCATTGGTCGAGCATTGTCCGAATCGAGATAGACTGGGAGGTAATTACCAAAGATTTGACCAAAATCGTCGGCACGCACCTGCGGTTAAAACGCTCGGCCGCCCTAATTAAAATCTAATCAGATAATATTGGTCCTTTGCCGAGGGCGTGCTCCCTGCTCACGCACATGCGGCTAAAACGCTCGGCCGCCCTCATTAAAATCTAATCAGATAATATTGGTGCTTTGCCGAGGGCGTGCTCTCTGCTCAGGTAACCACGTGACCTCCAGTTAAATGGAATAATTAGACGGTGGACACTGGAACTCGTGGTTAACTGGTTGGCGTTCGTGGTTCTAAAACAACCCACTGTACCACAACGTTAATTGTGAGCGGTGGCCACAGGTCCGACTCCACCGAGGACAACAGGGGATTAATCCCCCTGAGTGACAAGCTAGTGTCTCGGTACCCGTGACTGCATGTATATATATGTATATATAGGTATGTATATATATGTATATATAGGTATGTATATATATATATATGTATATATATATATATATATATATATATATATATATATATATATATATATATATATATATCTTCTCCTCTTCTTCTTTCGGCTGCTCCCGTTCGGGGTCGCCACAACGGATCATCCGTATGATCCGCATAGTGATTTTGCACATGTTTTACGCCGGATGCCCTTCCTGACGCAACCCTGGTCGCCTCTTACAACACAGGGATATATATATATATATATATATATATATATATATATATATATATATATATATATATATATATATATAAATATACATGAATAATATACTAGTGGGGTGTGCTTACACATTGTGTAAACATACAAACCTTGCTTTCCCATTGTCTCAGGTCGCTCACCTGCATTTGATTTTTCATGAATTTAATTATTTCCATTTATTTCTATTTTCATTTGTGGAAGCTTTCCAACGGTTCTCTGACTTTTCCCGGTGTATCAGTTTTCGATGTCCATCGGCTCGCAAAATTTCAGCTTTCCACATCACCCGGAAGGTACCAATTTTTAATATCAATCAGTGAGTCAGTCAGTCAGTGATTCAGTTGTTAGAAAGAGCTTTATTTCTCTACTAGACGACCCATGAACCCGTTGGGTTCCTGTTGTGACAGCAGTTGATGAAAAAAATCATTTCAAGTTTAACCAAAAAGATAGCTCCAGCGAACTATACCGCTGAGGTTGTTTGCATTGATCAAATTTTCCCGAAGAGTACTTGACTGAATCGGGAATTGATTTGTTTAATCATCTTTTCGTTGCTCGATTTTAACAAAACTTGATACTGCACACCGCAGGAGAATGGCGAGTAAGGTGGGCCGAAAATGTTTGCGCTATCATGTACCGTTTTGGCTGTGTTTCGGGAAAATACATACATACATATATACATACATGCATGCATGCATACATACAAGATGAGAGTTTTAGTAATATATAGATTACTAGCGGGCTGTGCTTGCACATTGTGTAAGCATACGAACCATACTTCCCCATCGTCTCAGGTCGCTCACCTGCATTTGATTTTTCATGTATTTATTTTCATTTATTTATATTTTCATTCACAGATGCTTTCTGATGCCTCCCCATTGTCTTGGGTCGCTCACCTGCATTTTTCTCTTTCTTTTTTTTTCATTTATTTATATTTTCATTTGTGGATGTTGCCCACCAATTGTGTGAATTTTTTCAGTGTATCTGCTTCGATGTCCATCAGCACGAAAAATTTCAGCTTTTTACGTCACCAACAAGGTACCGATCTTTAATATCAGTCAGTCAGTCAGTCAGTCAGTGAGTATACCTGGTGTTGACTAAATGGTTAGGGTGTTAGGCTTGGGATCCTAGGGTCCTGAGTTCAATTCCTGCTTGGATGTTGAATTAATACCAGGTGGGGTTGACTTAACCTGTCATCCTTCTGAGGTTGGCAAAATGAGTACCAGCTTGCTGGGATGATTGAGCCATTTAAGTATCCTGTGTTGGAGTGGTGACCTGTGCAGGATTGTGCCCAATAGCCTTGGAGACTGCTTTGGCAGCATCAACATTGTTCAGAGTATGGTCCCAATGGAGTGAATGGGTGAGTGGGTGAGTGAGTGAGTAAGTGGTTAAAAGATATATACATGTGTGTGAGAAGGAGAATTTCTGTATTTTAATGTGATGTTCTGCTTTGAGTGGAATGTTTCCCAATGTAATTATCTCCATAACTGAAGGTGGACAGAAATTGTTTCCACCCTTGTCTGTCTGTTTGTCTCTCAGCAGGATATCACAAAAAGAGATGGATTGATTCGAATGAAACTTGATGAACAGGTTTGTTGGTGCCAAGGACGAATTAGTTAGATTTTGGTGACGATCCGGATCTGAATCCAGATACGAGAACTTTTTAAGTGTTTCTTCACCATTTGTCAGGTCAGGCCAGATTACATCTGTGACTTGCTACAGGTACCATGCAAACCTGTACTAATCTATTTCATGGTTGGCTTTTCGGCGACAAAACCATCTCCCCCACCAGGTTTTCTGGTGAGAAGAGTGTATGGATGTGGACACACAGCAGGATGAAAAACAAAACCTGTCAAGGGGCGGAGAAGCTCCTTGATATCCAACGGCCATCCATTTCTGGTGCCTATCTGCATCTGCGGACGTCCTCCTGTAGTTGGGTTACCACTTATTAGGAGGTTGGTGGAAGGATTTGCACTCCGGCCAACTTAAAACGCTTCACTCAGCAA
Source organism: Eptatretus burgeri (assembly GCF_056783735.1). NCBI lineage: Eukaryota > Metazoa > Chordata > Myxini > Myxiniformes > Myxinidae > Eptatretus > Eptatretus burgeri. The sequence continues at coordinate 96,580,382 of NC_140971.1, forward strand.
AACACAAAAAACGCAAAGAAAACTGAAAAACCCACTCCGTGGGAGTACCTCCTGTGCAGCTTCCCTTTGCAGGGCAGCTCACCAGACGACAGGATTGGGGCAAAGGCTTTGGGACCCCCACTCTTTGATGATAGGAGGGAAAACACTGGGTAACCTTACCGGGTTGGATTGCAGTAGTGTGTGTCGGGGAGGTGCTGGGGTGTCGTCCACCAGACGGCGGTCTCCTTGGGTTCACCTGAGGCGGTCCCTTCGGGTGGGTGCCTGGAATATCCTATCCCTAAGAGAGGATGATCACCTGTTTGTGTTATCATCTGAGCTGAAGCGTTTGAACATTGGTATTGCAGTACTTTCTGAGGTTCGGAGACTGGATTGCGGCGAGATCATGGTGGGTGTTTTCACGCACTCTTGGTCTGGTCGCTCTGATGGTTACCATGCCCAAGGAGTTGCTGTGGCTGTGTCCAATAAGCTGACTCCAATAATAATTGAGGTAACACCGGTCAACGAGCGTATTATGAGATGAAGGATTCGTCACTTCTTGGGTGTTGTTTCCCTGGTCTCTGTATATACTCTGACTGAGGCGAGTCATCTCACCATGAAAGAAGCATTCTATGCCACGCTCGAGTCTGGGGTTGATCAGTGCCACAGGCAAGATACTCTTCTAGTCTTGGGGGATTTCAATGCATCGACTGGAATTGATAGGGATGGTTACGAGACGTGTGTTGGTCCCCATGGGTTTAGAAATGTGAACCAGAATTGCACCAAGGTCCTTGACTTTGCAAGAAGTCATGGACTTAGTGTGGCCGGTTCATGGTTTCAGCACCCACAGCTCATCGCTGGACTTGTAATTCCAACCCTGGTGATGTGACAAAGGAGATTGACCATGTGCTCATTGATGGTCGCTGGATAATGATTCAGAACTGTTGGGTCTACTGGAGTGCCCAGTTACTCAATACTGGTCACAGGATTGTTGTGGCATCTCTGAAGTTGCAGCTTAAATGTAGGAGAATGGTACCATCCCAGCCTAGGCTGGATGTTGACAAGCTCAGTGATAAGAGGGTAGGCTGAGAAGTTTGCGAACAGGCTGAGTGGGGAGTTGGGGTGGGAGGGGGGGGGGTGTGTCTGGGTGCTGTGGGGAATCCTGAAGAGTTGTTGAGTGACTTCAAGATGACCATCCTGGATGTTGCCTGCAGATGTCTTGGAACCCACCGTCAGGCAAAGAGCAACTTTGTCTCCCAAGATACTCCAAGGGCCTCAGTCTGGCCATCCCCCAGGCAGATGTCTGGCCCATCCCCATATCCTTGAGATGCTGATCAACTGCTGCAACAACAAGGCACGTGGTCGGCCCATTGGCCTCCACTCACGAGGCTCATTCACTGAAAGAATCTGGTGAGCAGGATCAGCATCAGGAAAACGAGCCACGTGTACATATAGCCGCAGCTGATGCTCATGGACTATGCAGGAAACACATCGCATCTGAGTCTCTCTCAGCAACTGCTTGTTGGACACAAAGTCTGACCAGCAATAGCCAAGGATTCTCCGAAGAGACCTGGTACCAAAGGAATTAAGTATCCGTCTCAGATCCCTGGTCAGAGTCCAAGTCTCATCCATCGAGCAAGACTGGAAGCACCAAGGATCTGAAAACTTGGACTTTCGTCCTCCCGCACAGGTACCAGCAGCGCCACACTGCATGATCCAGAGAATCCATGACTCCCCAGGCCTGACCCAGATGTCTGTGAACCTCTGGCTCACAGCCAGCAGACATGAGTATCACTGCCAAGGTAAGTGAATCTCTCCATGACCTCAACATCCTCACCACAAACAGGCACAGACAAGACAGCAGCATCCAAGATGTCATTGAAAGGCTGGATGTTAGTTTTGACCCAGGAAACCCATAATCCCAGTGGCTCCGACTCCTCATTCAGCACCTCGAGGGCCCTCAAGAGGACATCCAGAGTCTCCGCAAAGATGACTGAATCATCTGCGAAATCAAGGTCAGAGATTTTGACATTCCCAAATGATGCACCGCAACTTCATCTCTCCGACATCCTCCCTAAAATCCAGTCCATACAAGTGCTGAAAAGGGTGGGGGCCAGTACACACACCTGACGAACTCCAGTAACAACTGGAAATAAGTCAGAGATGGTACCACCACATCTCACAGCACTCTCAGTATCACAGTATGGTTCAGATATCAGATTGATCAGTTTTGGTGGCAACCACGAAGAAGACAAAGAATCCTCCAGAGGGCATCCCAATTCACTGAATCAAAAGCTTTACAAAGATCAACATAGGCTGCAGCAGCCCCTGCCGAAACTCTCTTCTGCGTTCGGCGAGGACCCGGAGAGCAAGGATAAGATCAATCCTTGACCTCTTTGGTGTAAAGCCTGACTGCTCTGGATGCTGCTGCTCAAGCATGTGATGGTGAACCCTCTCAATAATTATCCGAGTAAACACCATGCCCGGCAATGAGAGCAGCATCACCCCTCGGTAGTTGTTGCAGTCTTGGCGATCACCCTTCCCTTTCCAGAAAGGGACAACAAGGTCTCTCTTCCAGTCAGTTGGGATGATGCCTGTGTTCCAGACAGAGCACAGAACTGCATGCAACGACACGAGTCCAGCATTTCCACCAGCCTTGAGAAGTTCAGCATGGATGCCACAGATTCCAGGAGCTTTACCCCATTTCAACCGGTTCACTACAATCTGTTTCCACAAATGAAGGTGGACCACAGTTGATTGGAGGGTCAGCAATAGGGATAGTAACACCCCTGACATCCAACTCGACAGCTGGTGGATCAGCCTGGTACAGCCGCTCAAAGTAACTGGCCTGGAGGACCTTTACTTTGGACTCCTCACACTAACCTTCAACCACCCTGACTCAGAGCGGAACATACCTATATTATTATCTGCTTTCAAATGACAAGGACACCCTCAGTCAATGATGCTACTCGTAGCCTTGTCAGAGATTTGTCAGAGATTTTTTTTCTTTGCACAGGAAAAAAAAAAAACAAGACAACCAGACCCTTCCGTCTATTATTTTAATAATATTTTAATTAATTTACTCTTTTAAAAATTTCCACTCAATTGCAAAAATTTAAAAAGAAGCAATTTTGATCCGTATTCCTACACTACCGGTTAAAAGTTTGAGAACACCCCCATTTTTCCAGTTTTTACTGAAATTTAAGCAGTTTAATGCTTCAATGTATTCTGAAATTAAAGCAGAGAACAAATAAACAATTGCAGATAAAAAAGAAATCATGGAATCATTTTGTTGAACAAAATTTAATCTAAATTTTTGACTCATCAAAGTAGCCACCTTTAGCAGATATAACAGCCGAACATACTCGTGACATTCTTTCTACAATGGAAATCAAATATTGTTCGGAAAGTTCCTCCCAACATTGTTGCAGAAGTTCCCACAAATGTGTTGCACTTGTAGTTTGCTTTGCTTTCACCTTTCTGTCCAGTTCATCCCAAACCAGCTTGATGGGGTTTAAGTCTGGAGACTGTGCTGGCCCTTCCATGATTTGAAGCCTAACGTCTTGTTCTTTTCTTCTAAGGAAGTTCTGACATAGCCTGGAGGTATGTTTTGGGTCGTTATCTTGCTGTCGGATGAACTCCTGACCAACTAGGCATAGACCAGAGGGTATTGCATTGCGCTGCAAAATGCTGTTGTAGCCCTTTTGGTTCAGGGTGCCAGTCACTCTCTGCAAGTCGCCGACTCTGGATCCAGCAAAAGAGCCACAGATCATCACGCTTCCTCCTCCATGTTTGATAGCTGGTGTCACACACTGAGGAACCATCCTTTCGCTGACTCGACAGCGTACAAAAACCCTGCGTGATGAACCGAAGATTTTACATTTTGATTCATCCATCCATAAGACCTTCTTCCAGTTTTCAGTAGTCCACTGGCGGTGCTTCATGGCCCATAGTCCATGGGCCCAGTTATATATCGGTACCATCTGAGGAAACCAAACTTTAGGGCTACTAAGTTATTGGTAGGGACTATATGATTATTTCAATATGTGATAACCGTTCCAGGAGAGCAGCGTAGTGTATGTATTTTGCATTTTTACCATTTTACCATTCTGAGATATTGACGTTTTGGGGGAAAATCAAAAAAACCAAAAAAAACCAAGGACCACTGGGAGGAAGTGGCAGAGCTGAAGTCCACGCAGGAGGAAGCAGACACCCGAATGCTTCTGCATGCTCTGCATGCAGCAGAGGCTGGGTACAAGGCTGTGGTGATCACTGTCGAAAATACAGATGTCCTCGTGCTGTGTCTTGCCTTCAATAAGGACATCCCATGCCCCGTGTATCAGAAGTGTGGTACGTACACCCGCACAGGGTTCCTCGACATGAACAAGCTTGCTAGATCGATGGGAGACAGTGTCTGTGATGCCCTGGTTGGACTGCACGTGTTCTCCGGTTGTGATACAGTCAGTGCCTTTGCAGGCCGGGGAAAGATGGGCGCCTTGAGGCAAATGAAGTCGGATAAGACCTACCAAGAGGCCTTCAGTCAGCTCGGTCATTCATGGGAAGTATCCATCGAGCTCTTTCAGAAGCTGCAAGAGGTCACCTGCCACATGTACGTGCCGTCGACCAACACCACGAAAGTCAATGAACTCCGACATCAACTCTTCTGTGCCAGACGGGGAGAGATAGAGTCCAGTCAGCTTCCACCATGTGAAGACTGCCTCTTCATGCACGTCCTCCGTGCAAACTACCAGGCTGCTATTTGGAGCCACTGTCTGCAATGCCAACCCTATGTTCCAAGTCCCAAGGGTTGTGGATGGACCACTGATGATGACGGGAAGCTGGCCATCGAGTGGATGCAGGGTTCTCCAGCACCGGATGCAGTGTTGCAACTGCTTTCCTGCAAGTGTGGACGGTCGTGCAAACTCCCAGACTGCACGTGCCTTGCCAATAGCCTGAAGTGCACTGACATGTGCAAGTTGCGAACCTGCAGCAACCAGCCCGCTATGTCGAGGAAGAGGTTGTAGACCTCGAGGACTCTGATGCTGATAACAGTGATGAAGACTAGACTACACTACTGATCCATGGTGTGAATGTTTTAGCACAATCACAAGGACATTCATGGCTACAAATATGCATGAGTAAAACATAGTACATAAACATGCCACAGTAGCGTGGTGAAATTTGGGTTATTCGTAAATTTCACATTTTGGACGCTTGTTGGAACTAGGGTAAGGGAAGGGCAATTCCTTTAACTGTGGTAAAAACTTGTAAAATGTTCATAAATGTTTTCCTCATACAACATGTGCATGTTGTAGGCTACTGCGGTTCAGTAGCACTACCCAGAGAACTTGTATGACAATATTATAAATTAAAATGTACTGAAAATCACTAATCAGTAACATTTTGATAGGCCCTATTGTTCGCCCCTTTCTGCCATAAAACAAATTCTGCCTTCAGGAATGATAGAAAGGATTATTGGGATGGTATAAATAAAGCATTTCAGACAAGTATTTGTGGTTTGCAGTTCATTCTAGCCCCATGTGGAAACAGCAATTGCATCATTAGTGAATGTTTCTGAGTTTGCCTTTTCGCTTTCATTATGCGGAGGGTGCGTACATTCCAAAGATGATAACTACCAATAAGCTGCCAGTCTGCAATGGTTATCACATCAAAATATTATCTATATATACACCAATTCAAAAATCATAACTGGGATTGGTTTCCTTAGATGGTACCGACAAGTGGAATTTCTGGCCTGGGCCCATGGACTACCAGGCAAGCCTCTTTTTCTTATTTTGCCATCTTAGCTATGGCTTCCTTACTGCCACTCGACCTGTCAAAACTGCAGCTCGAAGTCTTCTCTTCACAGTTGAAACTGAGACTTCCTTACTCCGACCAGTGTTAAGCTGTGCTTGAAGCTGCTGTCCTGTGAGCCGCCTATCACGCAAGCTGTTGACTGTCAGAAACTTGTCTTCTGATTGTGTTGTGGCTTTGGGTCAGCCAGACATCTTCCTGTCAGAGTTTCTTCCAGTTTCCAAGTGCCTTTTGATGGTGTAGGAAACTGTACTCACTGACACCTTGGCTTACTTTGCAATTTCTCGAAAGGAAAGACCTACACTTTTAAGGGTTATAATGGTCTGTCTGTCTTCCTTTGTTAATTGTCTTTTTCTCGCCATTATGATAGCAATATATGACTTCCTGCAGTGCAATATTGTCCAACACTACTTTCCTGCAGTTACTTTCCTGCAGTTCCAACACTACTTTTATACAGACAGAGGTTTTGTAACTAATCAGCAAAAGTTGGGACACCTGAAGGATTGTTTGCATCAACTTCAAGGCTTAATTTACTTCCATTGCTGCAGAACAGCTGCAGTTGCTAATCCATTACTTGTTCCCTGAAAAGGGCCTTTTTAATAACTCTGAAATTTACATTATTTTTCAGTTTTTGGTAACCTAAACTTTTTTTTTTAACCACTGGCAATTTACCCGTTAGCTTTGTACCATTTCAGGTTATTCACTGGACTTGAACTGATTAAATTTCAGTAAAAACTGGAAAAATGGGGGTGTTCTAAAAATTTTAACCGGTAGTGAAAACAGCTGGTTAGAGAGTGCGCTTTGATTGTCTGACAACAAAACAGATTTTGAATGTCTTTTTCACATGGTCAACTATATGTGGGCTGCTCTAGAGTTGGAACACCAAACAATTTGCATGTTCTGGCCCTTGATGGAAAAACATTCAATCTTGTCTACCCCAAAACATTGCAATAATCTGCTCAATTTTGTTGATATTTCTGTTCAATATTTTTCAGCTTGATCAATAAAATGTTTGTCTCTCCATCTGTGCTTAATTGTGGTCGTACAATAGATGCATGCTCGATCCTGGACAACACCGGGTTCCAATTTATAGGAGGGAGGGGAATGGTAGAGGTGGGGGGAGGGGTGGAGGTGAGGGTAGGGAGGGGTGGGTGGGAGTCTGGAGGGAAGGGGTGAGGTAAGAGGAGGGAGAGCAAGGATGGGAGGAGGGACATGGTGTTGCTGGGTACCTTTGCTAGTCTGTATAATGTGAACACAATCAAATGAATGTACCACATCACATGTATTATTTTTGATTTGATGTACCATACTCTCTACAGAGCGTCGGTGCTGCCAAAGCAGTTTCTTTGCAAGGGTTATACTTGGTGGTTTGCCATTGCCTTCCCAGCCTTGTTTATCCGTGCTCTGTCCTTTTAAATACTGAGCGTCAAGCAAAGAAGCAGCACTTACCATTTTTAGAAGTTTTTGGTATGGTTTGAACCTCCGACCACCCTGACACAGAGCGGAACATACCTATATTATTATGTGGTTTCAAATGACAATTATTCTTGATCGAGCATGGTATTTAGACTCAGGCATTTAGATGGCTAAATATGTTTCAGACTGGAAAATGTCATGCTGATGCAGTGAGTAGTAAGAAGGTTTCTTGTATACCAGCAAGGGATTTTCACAAGTTTGAAGGCAAAATGGATGTCTGTTCATATTTCCCTGGTGAAAAACTTGTTTAAATATTGTTAAACGAAGATCTAGTTGCTGCATAAAGATATTTGATGGAATTTTTGTCTTGAAAAAGGGAAGGGATCTAGACCCCTGACAATCTGCCCCCCCTCCCTCCTGATCTCAGATCCATCTCCATTCTCCGCTATGTCACACCATTGGTCGTGGAATCTCTTGGAAACTGAGGTCAGCAAACGAAGGATTTCCTTAATAACGTCTCTTGGGAAATCAAGGACACACGACGGAATATTTACAATTAGTAGGTTTTGGTTTGTTTAAAAAGCCAGATGTGGAACCAGGAACCGCAGTATGAAGTGAGCATGTTTCCTGGCCTATTCCTTCAACACCTTACAACTCATTCAGAATAAGGCGGCCGGCCTCGCACTTCAATCGGTTAAATCTGATTGCATCACTCAAATTCTGCTCTTCCATGAACCTCGATATCCGTATTTAGAACCCTATCTCCTAACCCTAACCTTCTGCTTACATTTCTGACACTAGTACGTGCCCGTAAAAAATAATAATAATAATAATAATAATAATAAATAAATAAACCACACAGGCCTTTTCTTCGCTCTCACATGCCCGTACGTGCGTGACCCGGAAGTTCGATATTATTCACAGTTCCGATTATTCGCAATTTATTTTTAATACCCAATTATTCAATTAGCGCCAACGTATTTTACCTTTTCGCAATGTCGTGGCAAGGAAAAACAAAAAGAGAAGAGAAGAGAGAGAAAAATTTACTTCTTGGTTCGGAGCATACCAGCACTCTGATGTTCCCGAAATTTATACACCGTCTAATCTGAAAACGATCATAAATTGGGCCATTGTGTTTATCTATAAATGCGCATAAGAAATCGAGAAATTATTAGAATACACGAAGTCATCACTCTCCGGAAGCCCGTATGTTGTAACCCGTAATGGGGAACGTGGCTGAGCTTCCCTTCCCCATCGGCCACGCCCACGCAACAACGTGTCTTCCCTTTGGTTTGGTAAATAAATGGCCATAACTTGGGAAGCACTTGTCCGATTAATATCAAACCTTGAAAAGGCACATCCTCAGGTCCCCAGCAATATACCTGGCAAGTTTCAATTAGATCGGACCAGCGGTTGTCGAGAAACAGCGGTCACACACACACACACACACACACACACACACACACACACACACACACACACACACACACACACACACACACACACTCACACACACACACACACACACACACACACACACACACACACACACACACACACACACACACACACACACACACACACACACACACACACACTGCTGGAATTATTATTTCTGACATAATCACATCTTGCATCCTTGCAAGAATGCTGCGGTATAACACCAGGGATCTCCTGGTTGTTGTTAATTTTATGATGAAGACTTTTACTGATTGAGAAGCCTGGTGTTGGCGCAGTGGTTAGGGCAGCGGCTTGGAATCCAAAAGATCCTGAGTTCAAGCCCCATTGGGCCACTGAATTAATACACCAGGGGGTTGACTCAGCCTGTCATCCTTCCGAGGTCGGCGAAATGAGTATCAGTGTACTGGGCCGGTGTATACCCCGGTTAAAATAGGAGTACCATATCCCTGTTTCGTAAGAGGCGACCAGGGTTGCGTCAGGAAGGGCATCCGGCGTAAAACCTGTGCCAAATCACTATGCGGATCATACGGATGATCCGCTGTGGCGACCCCTAACGGGAGCAGCCAAAAGAAGAAGAAGAAGAAGAAGAAGACTTTTACTGATTGAGCATTCCTCAGGTATTACTCCTCAACTGTGGGAAATCTGCAAAAGATCATTAATTACGGGTTTTAAATCTCTCCTAAGATCCCTTTTCTTTGCAGTTACTGGATCTGAACATCCTCCTTTCTTGTCTCTTCCTTCTTTGTCGAAACATTTTGAGATTTTACTTGAAAATTAAAAGTGTTATATAATAAATTAACCGATCAATTGATAAACTCTATAATGAGCTAGCTGTAACTGTCACACTATGACAGTCACTTTTTTTTTAAGCTATGTCACATTTTTTTAGCGATGTCACAATTTTAGCGATGTGACATTTTTTTAGCATTGTCACATTTTTTAGCGATGTCACATTTTTTAGCGTTGTCACATTTTTAGCGATGTCACATTTTTTAGCATAGTCACATTTTTAGCGATGTCACATTTTTCAGCGATTTCACATTTTTATCAATGTCACATTTTTTGTGTTTTGTCACATTTTTGCCTTTGTCACACTTTGTCACATTTTTGTCTGTCACATTTTTGACAATGTCACATTTTTTAGCGATGTTACATTTGTTAGCGATGTCACATTTTAAGCAATGCCACATTTTTAGCGATGTCACATTTTTCATCGATGTCACATTTTTTGTGTTTTGTCACATTTTTTAGCTATGTCACATTTTAAGCAATGCCACATTTTTGCGATGTCACATTTTTCAGCGATGTCACATTTTTTTTGTGTTTTGTCACATTTTTGAGCGGTCACATTTTTTGGCTATGTCACATTTTTAGCGATGTCACATTTTTAGCTTTGTGTATATTTTTAGCTATGTCACATTTTTTAGCGATGTCACATTTTTTAGCTATGTCACATTTTTAAAGCAAATACTTTGTCAGCTCTTCTGACAATCTCTCTTCATCTTTAGATATTCAGTCTGCTCGTTATTCTCTCCTCTATCCTCAATTCATATATTTCTTTTGTCAGGCCTGTGTTGTTTCCTCTTCTGCTGCATTTGCCCCCAACTTTTATGATCAAACTCTTCTCTTCCACTGCTCTGCCAACCTTTTCCTATACTACACGATTGGTTATAATTTTTCTTGGCAGTGTAGTTTCATCAACACCATCCTCATCATCATCCTGTCCCATGCTCAATATACAGAGTTTGGGTTCTCCGAGGCTGTTTCAGTTTAGTTTCCGTTGATGCAAAATTTCTCCTTCTCGAACGTATACATCATTATCCATTCCAGCCTTAAGTTCTGTTCTTTGTTTTTTTTCAGAATCCATTTCATTGTCTGTTTCAGACCACAACACACGTGATCCCAACATCACATCTGCTGTTGCTGTCAACTTTAACCCAGACATGTGCAGCACCTCTCGCTGCTCATTGTGTTCTTTGCTATAATCAATAAATTACAGTTTTTGTTACATTCTCTGTTTTCATGAAGTGTTTTCCATTCACAATACATTAAATGTTATTTTCTTTTAATGTATCACACTATCCTGGTTGAATTAAAGGAATTTACATCAGTGATACATAATCTGCCAATTTCCTGTTGGCTCTCATTTCCATCATGTTTTCTTGCATGTGTGCACTGTACAGAGGCCTCAAGAGCATTGCTCTCAGAACCAGACGTTAAACCAAAAAAAGAGACGTTCTAGGATTTATGAGCCCAATGGCCTCATCTTGCGTTGAAGTTGCTTGTACAAACTTTCTCCATTATGGGACAATTCCAATACTTCATACCATTCTACCTGCACATCCGTTGTTCAGTCATGTTTGTACAACACATGAGATATCTTCCTTTTTATCAGCTTTCAGTTCCTGATCACCTGAAAATGGCAGAGATGGAGTACATTGGTGAACAATACTGAAGGCTTTGTTTCATGGTGGTTGTGACTAACCTGTTTGAGGTATAGCAGTGGTTCATCACATTTGATGTTTGGATGATTCGAGTGAACTTGTGCTATTTCCCATGAATATTTATTTATTTATTTACATGCAGTCTGTGGATGCTTGGCTGCATCATTTTCTAGGCACACAGCTGTGCCACCGATGCAATGCCCCCTGTTACCAGCATGCTGGTACTCATTTTGCCAACCTCAAAAGGATGACATGCTGAGTCAATCCACCCGGTGCTAATTCAATGGCAGACAGGGGCTTAAACTCAAGACCTTAAGATCTTAAGTCAACCAACTTAAAGGCCCTGTCACACCTTGACGATTTAGCCAGCGTATGCCGACGTATGAAAAAATTTGTCTAAAATGCTGGCACACGTCGAATATGTATGGGTAAGTTTTGTATACGCTAAGAGCACGCTGGCATACGTCGTAGTACGCTGGCATACGTCATAGTACGCCGAACTGTTAGACAAATTTTCCATGCTTGAAATTTTTCGACGTATGCCAGCGTATGACTCACACGTTCTGCATATGCTGGCCATAAGTTGTAGGCACGTTACGCGATCGTCGACACACATTACTTGTAAGTTACTCATAAGTCGAAACACGTCGAGGTAATGTTTAGCATACCCGAAACTTATTTCTAACCTATGAGTAACGTGTTGTAGGCACGATACGCGATCGTTGACACACGTTACTTGTAAGTTACTCATAAGTCGAAACATGTCAAGGTAATGGTTAGCGTCAGTGTTCCAGACTCGCTGTTTTTTTTTTTGTTTATTGTTTTTTCTTCGGTATGACGGTGATGTTGACACTTCGATTTCTATTGCGGTTATAATATAATAAATAGGCTGCCGCTCAACGATTTAAATCATAACCGCACTAGAAATCGAAGTGTCAACATCACCGTCATACCGAAGAAAGAAAAAAAAGAAACAAAAAAACCAGGGAGTCTGGAACACTGACGCTAACCATTACCTCGACGTGTTTCGACTTATGAGTAACTTACAAGTAACGTGTGTCAACGATCGTGTAACGTGCCTACAACTTATGGCCAGCGTATGCGGAACGTGTGTCATACGCTGGCATACGTCGAAAAATTTTCAACATGCTGAAAATTTGGCGACGTACTCGGCGTACTACGACGTATGCCAGCGTGCTTCAGCATGCTCTTAACGTAAACAAAACTTACCCATAACGTATTCGACATGTGCCAGCGTATTCGGCAAATTTTTCATACGTCGGTATACGCTGGCTAAAACGTCAAGGTGACAGCGGCTTGACACTTCGATGTCTAGTGCGGTTATGATTTGAATCGTCGAGCCGCAGCCTATTAATAGCCTAAGCCACGAGATCGTCGGCGATACGCTGCCGTGCGCTATGCATAAGTTAGACTATCGTTGGGCATAGGTTGTGAACGCTGACAACACGCTCAGCATTCGTTGATATAAGTTATCTATATGTTATCAAAACGTTCTGTGTACATTACTAATGCGTTATGCATACGTCCAACTCGTTATGAATACGTCCAAAACTTGAAAAAAACATCAATAGTTCATGATATGCCAGCGTTTTACATACATTTTGATACCTTGCCATACACTGGCTAAAACGTCAAAGTGTGACAGGGCCTTAACCGTTAAGCCAACACCAGGCTTTCCCATGAAGAAATTATTTTGCATTTAAGGTGGCTGTATGGTGAGGTGTCTGTGTTAGTTAAATACCAATTTGGGAATCTTTACGAGTGTGTTATCAAATACAGCACTGTGCGAAAGTTTGGGTTATTTTCACTTTTGGGGTGCTATGCTATGATTGGTGCTGTCCATCCCATTCAACATATGTGGGAAGTTATAAGTGTGCAATGTTGGTCGATGATTACTCAAATTTATGGGAAATTCAATTAACTATCACAGTTACCTTTAAGTTTATAAAATAAATTAGGAAATTGAACAAGTTTTATTTTTGCTTCATACATATTATCATGTCCTTGTAATATCCACTTACCACAAATAAAATATTGTCGCGGACCCGGGGTTTGAGGCTCGCCATGAAGGGAAGCACTCAGGTCCTTCCTGAACTCCTGGTCTCGAAGCCGCCAGGCACAGATAACTCCACGCATGAGTGGGTTGCCGAGCAACCACGAACACCAATTGGTCCTGCCAATCCTGGCAGGGTTATACTACTTCACGTGTTACCGTTTCCGGTGGATTGACCACACCAAGCGACTTTTGTGTCCTCGCTGTGTACTTGTATTAACTTACCAGATCAGGTACAGCTGAGCGAAACTGCCAAGTGCGCACTGGCTAATAAGAGCAACTAGTGGGGCAGAACTTCCCGGCTAACCTGCATGCAGACTACGCTGAACCAATGGAGGAAAAGGCAGAAAAAAGTGCATTTGTAATACAAGCAATTTATTTATAATTAAGGCGAGGAAAGGGATTGAAGCACAATAAAAGGTTTTAATGCAAAGCAATAAATGCAGCAGGGGAAAGCAAGGATTTGTGAGGTGCTGTAAAAGAAAAACAGTTAGACATAAAAGAGGACACAGTACAGAGCTAACCCGACGTAACACTTCTACAATCTTATCTTATACGAGGACAGACGCCATCAGATTCATTCCCGAGGAAATTAGAGTAGCAAGAAAGACAGAGACAGTTTGATGTGATTGCGACCTCCATGATACCTGGCATGGCCGTTGGACCCAAACTTCCCAGTTGCTTCGGAGGGGGATGAGGCAAGAGAACTTGGTCCAAGTTGTGTGAATGAGGAGGTGCAAACGAGGTGCAGGTGGGGTGCAGAGAATGGAAAAACTGAGAAGAGGTGCATGTCTCTAGGGTTGCTCTTTTAGCTCTGCTGCATCTACAGCAGACAATATAGAAGATAAAAGACAGAACATGTAAGAGGATAGCTTAACAATGACGTGTGAGAAGGTCTGTAAATGTAAATGCTGACAGTCGGATATCTATGATCGGTCTGGCGTTCCGTTCACTCGCCCTCCCAGCGCTCTGCTCTGCCTACTCTGTTCCTTCCGCCTTCCTCCTCGTGCCGCTGATAAAGCCAAAACTCTGTTCTTCTTGCTCAGCACCTCGCACTCAGACCTCAGCAACTCCCCAGCACACAGCTACAACTCAGCAACGACGACACTACTATGCTCTCAGCAATTCCTCTCCCAACTCTAAGACTCTTCAGCCCGGATGTTTCATAGACGTCTGGCGAGGGAGGAGCTCAAAGTCAGATCAGGACGGTTGGTCGGCGTTTTCCAGCACCATCATTGGTGCACAGACGCTTTCTCAAGAAGTAGCCCCACCCCACAAGGCCCTGAAGCTGAGCATGGCCTCCTTCACCCCTGAACTCGGCCATGCGACAGAGCTCCAAGATTAACATGGGGCACAGGTTTCTCGGAGCGCTTTCCAGCCACAAAGTGCACTGACACCAAATGGGGGTTGTGATTGAGCAAAGCGCTCGGGCTATCCAGGTGACATTGAATGGATTCCACCACATACTTGCGCTTCGAGCTATATGCTAAAACATTTCAAACACAAGCATCTGTTCGGATAGGTAGCATCCATGGTTCCCCAATATCTTCAAAGGACAGTGGGTGACGGGCGTCTGGGGTGCTGACTGAGGTTGTGGCATTGCGGTGAGGTGGTTGAAGCATTGTGGTGGGGTGATTGAAACATTTGTAACGATTGAGGTGAGGTAGGCAAATGTAGGTTATTGTGGGGATTTTTAGGAAGGCGTTGTGGTGGTCATATGAAGGGTGTAGTGTTGTGGTTCGAGCGCGGAGATGGTTGAAACAAAGTGTCCATTGGGGAATGGCGCGCAGTTTGAACAGGGTTTTGGTGGCATTTACTAATGAAGCTGTCCGTTAACATGCGTGGATGCTTGTGTGAAGGAAAGGTCATGTGTGGAAAGTAGAGAAAATAAAATAAAGGAATAGAGAATGGAATTAAAGACCTATCTGAAAGCCCTTACAACACATTTTGTCTCATATACCCACTAGATATGAGGGAAGGGCTAACCAAAATGGATACTAATGAAATAACTGTCTCGGGACCACTATATATTGTATGCATTTGCCTTGGAGAGCGACGGTTTCACAGAACCACAACAATATGCAGGAAACACTGTGGATTTTGTGCAGTAAATAAAAATTTATTATCGAAGTAATCAACACCAGTTATATTAAAGTGAATTACCATAAACCACAATGAAAGTTGCAAATTAGTGAAAATGCGAAAATCCTTTTCATCAGCTTGTTCCCTTGCTTGAAAGTCTATGAGGGGGTTTAGAATGGTGCCAAGAAAGCAACTTTCAACAGAACAGTGTGTGAAGATCCAAACTCTGCGAGAAGAACGGCACACGATGTAGAAAATAGCAGAAAAGTTAAAGATCTCCAACAATGGTGTGAGGTACACTTTTCAACACCTGAAAAAAACTGGTTCGATACAAGACAAGACTCGATACAAGGGTCTATCCACCCCAAACCCACCTCCTTCAAATTCCCTGCTTTCCTTCCTGAAAGTCCCTGTAATGTCCATCTTGTATACCCAATGTTCCCCGCCCCATCCCTCTCCCTTCCACAGATCTCCTCGTGTCTCTGTTCCCGACTGTTTTTTCCTTCGCACTCCCGCCACTCTTGTTTCATGCCCCCCCCCCTTGCTGTGTGTTGTGTGTTAGCTCTCATACGAGCCTCGACAAGGTATACAAAAAAACACAAGAAAAGGAAGACCCAGAAGAACCTCCACAAGGCAAAACAAGTACTTGAATCTACTCAGCTCAAGGTGGGTTTTCACGGGACACGCGAACCGTTCGCGAAGGATGCAAATGTCGAAAAAACGGCAAAGTCCAACATTCGTATTTTAGGCTCCAAAAGTTCGCTAAACATGCGCGGGGGTTCGGAAGCGTCGTCAATTGTTCGCAGGAGTCGTTTTTTGTTCGGCGGGAATGTCAAACTTTTTTTTTTTCACTTTTTTAAACTCGGATTTTCAAACTTTTTTGAAATTCCCATCACCCTCCTGAATCACGTGGTGTAATTTGACATTGGTAGCTTCTTCCATTCTCGAGTTATCGTGCCTACAAACAAACAGAAACGGAAGTTATCAATATACTTACGAAATCTTTTGCATTTCGTAAGTAACAAACAGAAACGGAAGTCATCAATACACTTACGAAATCTTTAGATTTCGTAAGTAATAAACACAATCGTACACCGAGGGGAACAAAGGGTAGGCCTCAAGCCTGAAGGGTAGACCTCAAGCACCCAGGAAGACAACATCGACAAAATCTCACAAAATAGCACGATTTTTGAAACAAAACCGAACGAGGAACACACAGTAACATGTAGGTGAGAAAATAAACCGTTAAAACGGGACAGATAACGACCGGAAACTTAACTTTGAGATTGTCAGCAGAGAGCCTTGAAGGAGACCTGCCGATGCTCCAAACCCAGAACCGGAAGCCGTTTTTTTTTTTGAGGGTTTAATGGCGCTGTCAAAGCCAAGGAGGCTCTATCCACGCCACGCACCAGAATCTGATCAAACTCGCCGACAGCCATAGCCCTACAGCCACCCTGTAAGGATTCCAGCGCCTTTAATGCCGAAAATGAGTCCGAGAGGATAACTGCACTAAGAGGAGTGAACTCGATTATCCATTCCATAGCTTGAACGATTGCAAATAGTTCCGTCGAAGAAACCGAAAAGCCCTGACCACACGGACATCCGGGATACATGATGAGGCCGAGGGAGAGAGAGGGAGGAGTTTTGAGAGGGGCATCATCAAGAGATTGAGAGGGACATCATCGAGAGATTGAGAGGGGCATCCTCAAGAGATGAGAGGAGAGGAGCATCGTCGAGAGAGGGGCATCGTCGAGAGAGGGGCATCGTCGAGAGAGGGGCATCGTCGAGAGAGGGGCATCGTCGAGAGAGGGGCATCGTCGAGAGAGGGGCATCGTCGAGAGAGGAGCATCGTCGAGAGAGGGGCATCATCGAGAGAGGGGCATCATCGAGAGAAGGGTACCATCGAGAGAGGGGCACCATCGAGATAGGGGCACCATCGAGAGAGGGGAATCATCGAGAGAGGGGCATCATCGAGAGAGGGGCATCTTCGAGAGAGGGGCATCATCGAAAGAGGGCATCTTGGCGTTACCTGAACAGCAATGGGGGGGGGGGGGGACACACACCAATGACTAAAATACCACGATCGCTGAGGGAAGCTGTTAATTTGTATTTACAAACATATATGATGATAATTTCATAAATTTATTGTAAAGTATGAATGTCATTTGAATAACTAAAATTTTTGCACAGTACTGTTTAAAATCTCTCTCCCCATCCCTCACTTTTAATGCCTCTCCTCCAACCCCACACATCTCCCTATAGTTTCGCCATTTAAAGATGTGAATTGCTGATGCAACATCTACTTACAGTAACCTTGAGCTCTCAATGCGGACAGTATAAAGAAGAGTATTTGAATTAAAATGACTAAATAATATTACAATGTTATAGTCTGGTATTGGCTTTGTGGTTAGGGTGGCGGCTTGGGATCCTAGGGTCCTGAGTAAAAAGCCCCGTTGGCCGCTGAATTAATACACCAGGGGGTTGACTCAGCCTGTCATCCTTCCGAGGTCGACGAAATGAGTAACAGTGTGTCCTGGTAGAGGGGCACTGCATCAGCGACACAGTCATGCTTCCAAGAAATAATAGCTACCCCGGCAGCTAAGCTGCCACACACCAGAAGAAGATTACAATGTTCACTCGTAAAAACACACAATTATTTAATAGTACACAGTCAGTCCTCACTTAACGCTGTAGTTATGTTCTTGAAAAGTGCGACTTGAACCGAAACGACTTTAAGCGAATCCAATTTCCCCTTAGGAATTAATGCAAATAGGGGAGGGGG
Organism: Eptatretus burgeri; assembly: GCF_056783735.1. Lineage (NCBI taxonomy): Eukaryota > Metazoa > Chordata > Myxini > Myxiniformes > Myxinidae > Eptatretus > Eptatretus burgeri. Next base: position 96,598,431 of record NC_140971.1, read on the forward strand.
GTTAGGTTCCAGGGAAAAAATAAACAATTGAATATCATCATCTCAAGTTGCTTCAGATCTTCAATTGTTAGCTCTGCTCGGTGTAATTGCAGAGGTAGTGTGACGTCGACTTCTTCCACCTCATCAAAACCCACTTTATTGGCCAAGCCGAGGATAACTTTCTTCATAGTGGGGACAACATCTTTAAATCTTTTCAAGTCATTGACACATTCAGGCCACAACTTCCTCCACACACCATTCATGCACACCTGAGTAACTTCAGCCCAGGACCCACCGATGTTATCAATGCACAGCTCGGTAGATATAAGGCCGATGCTGTATGTACTCTCGGTGTGCATATACACCAGTATTTATGGTATGGTTTATACACCGATATTCATGGTATGGTTTATACTGTAGCTTTATTAAAACGTGGAAAACCATTAGTTTGGCACTAAATTAGAGCTAAAACGACTTTAAACAAGTATGTTCTCTCATAGATCAGCGATTTAAAAACGAAACGATGTTAACCAGGACGATGTTAAGTGAGGTCTTACGAATAAGGATGGGGGAATGAAACGGAGCTGGATGGGATTAATGGTATGTTGCATGCTGGGATGCATGGAGGGGAGTGAAAGGGGAGATTTGTGAAATGTCTGTGCACTGTCTGTCTGACACTTTATCGCTTTTCAATGGCTTTTTATAATTACACATCATGATGTACTATTGTGTGTATGTGTGTGTATATATATATATATATATATATATATATATATATATATATATATATATATATATATATATATATATATATATATATATATATATATATATATATATATATATATATATATATATTGTGGACATTTTAAATTTACAACATTTTAATTGCACAAGTTCCCACATCCATAATTTCCTCAAAACAGTCCCAGGGAGAATCAGCAGTGATGGAAAACATGTTGTTGATTACATCAGCTATAACTAACAAGGTAATCAATCATGTAATCCAACACAATATCCTGTTATGTATTCTGTTCCAGTAATCCGTTTATGTAATAAATTCCAGATATCCAAGTGCTTAACAGAACGGATAACTTTTGTGATTACTTTACCCTTTCATTTGATTTAAGTACAACATACAGAATTAAAATTAAAATCCAGATTGCACCTTATACTGGAGTTTATTTCCGAGTGAGGTTGATTGAGTACAAAGGAAAGTTGCACATCATCTTCTGGATGTTAAAGGCCTGCATACGTGAAGAAACTTTTTTTTACTCAAGGAAGGATATCCTTTGATGTGCGCAATTGTTGGACGTTACAGATAAGCTGCAAAATATAGAACCCTACTCTATTTCCTGGAACTTTCCTTGCAACTATGCTGACCTGTCTCTAGCCTCAGCTAATCAGCTACGTGTGTGATATGACGTGAGTGATGAAATAATGTGACACACAGCTAAAAAATTTCCAAATGTATGCACGGAAGCTGCATAAGTTAAAAAAAAAAAAACTTGCCCAAATGTTCCGTCGTGTATATTAGGCTTTTAAGAACAGCATTGGAAGTGTTGAGAAGGTGATTATTTTTCAAGACAATGCTATCATTGTCTTTCCATAAGGAGGTGTATGATTTTATAAACAGCAAAATATGTCTCCTCACAAATAGAAAGAACCAAGCAGGAATGTGACTCTCGCCAAACACTCTTCCAAACAAGCAGGCACCCAAGAGGTTGAAGTCCAGCTGTCCAGGAATAGCTTCCTTCATGCTATTTAGTCCCTGGTTGGTAATCCCCACAGCTGCAGGATAGATGCTTGGTCAACGCACCTACAATGAAGACCTCACAAGCTATCACTTGACCCCGAGGAATCCCTGCCAAAAGGAGCCAGTGAGACATGGCCAACCTGGCCATGTCTCAAACGCCTCAGGACTTGGATTCAGGACTCAGGACCTCACTGCAGAGTCATTGTGCAGAAGTGGGGATATAATTAAAATGGCCCTATCGATTGTTACTGTGGAGAGTCTCCTCAAACAATGGCACATCTCCTAAATTGCCCTCTCTTACCAGAGCCTTGCAGACCAGACAATTTGAAGATTTTCAACTCCTGTGCCAGAGCCTGAGTTTTACAGAAGCTGAGAAAAGTGTAGCAGCACACAATCATAAGAAGAAGAAGCCAACATGGAGGATCATATAGATTCGTTTTTCTCTTGGAGAAGGCATTTGGTGTCAAGGACATTGCAGAGCACGTTGCCCTTCTTTCCTCCTTTGCTGATGACTCCAACCACTGCCATCTCCACCATCTGTAATCCCTCAGATCGGCAAGCAGTGCCTCTTCACTCTCTGCAGATATGGATAAAATCACAAGCTGGTCAAACACTTGGAACATGTCTTTCAACCTTGACAAATCTCACACTCTCATTATGTCTCTCCGAAAGGACCGTCTGGAACCCCCCCCCCCCCATCTATCTCAACAATCCTTCTGAAGAAGTGCTTCAAGCTTCTGGGTCTCATTATCTGCCATGATCTTTACTGGGAAAGCCACATTTCCAACCAAGCCTCCAAAGCCAGTCGCCGACTGGGCATCCTCGGTCATGCAAAGTCCTTCCTCGGTCCACCTGAGCTCCGAACCACGTACAAAGCTTTCATCCGCATCCTGATGGAGTACTGCTCTCCCCTCTGGGCTGGTGCTCCTGCCTCTAACCTTTCTCGGTTTCATACTATGGAAACCAAGGCATGTAGGATCATTGATATCTCCCGCGATAAGGCTGAGTCTTTGGGTATGTCACTCTCTCACTGCAGGCAGGTCGGTGGTCTTTCTGTCTTCTGCAATCTCCTCGTGAGCCTGGTGTTGGCTCAGTGGTTAGGGTGGTGGCTTGGGGTCCTAGGTTCCTGAGTTCAAGCCCCGTCGGCCGCTGAATTAATACACCAGGGGGTTGACTCAGCCTGTCATCCTTCCGAGGTCGGCGAAATGAGTACCAGTTCCAGTGTGTGTACTGGTCGAGGGGCACTGCATCAGCGACACAGTCACGCTTCAAGAAATGATAGCTACCCCGGCAGCGAAGCTGCCATATGACCACACCATCTCCTCTCCAGCCTCGCTCCCCTGCTCTGTCTGAGATATGTCCCCCGCCACCACATTTCTGCAGGCGCTCAAGGTCCGCCAGCAACCTCCTTCTGGTAAAACTACCAAAATCACGAATCACTGCTCATCTTCACTCTTTCATTTCTCTCTTTTGCCTGTCCTTGGAACAAACTCCCACACTCTCTTTAATCCCACTCTTCCCTCCAGGTCTTCAAAACAGCTGTTCACCACCATCTCTTATCTTCCCCCATCCAAAGCCACAATCTTTTCTACCCTTGTTAATTCACCCCAAACCTACCTCCTTCAAATTCCCTGCTTTCCTTTCTGAAAGTCCCTGTTGTGTAAGGACCTGAAAGTCCCTGTCGTGTAAGGACTTGAAAGTCCCTGTCGTGTCCATCTTCTTTACCCTGTGTGCCCCACCCCATCCTCCATCATCCACAGATCTCATGTCTCTGTTCCACAATGTTTTTAACTTCCCTCTCCCACCCCTCTTGACTCCTGTTCCCCTTCTTGTACGTTCTGTGTGTTAGCTCTCATATGAGCCTCGACAGTGTATACAAACAAAGAAACCAAAAAAAAGGAGTTCCATAATTGTTCAGACATATTCATGAGAGTGTTCATTGTGTTTTTCTAATTCCTATTTGTTAAAATAAAATAAAGAACAGTACATTGTTGAGAAGTGTTGCAGAGGGAGCATTAGGTAGGAGGAAAGGGAGAGAGAGAGGAGGAAAGAAGGGGGAGAAGAGCATCAGAGAGAAGGAGATCACAGCATGAGAGGGAGAGGTAGATATAGAGATGTTGAGAATTCCTTCTACTTCTCATACATTCACACAATGACAAACAGACTTCCACTCTCACACATCATTTTACAAAGAACGAGAATAATCGTGTCTCACCAAGTCTGAGCCATCAGTTGAGGATACAGGCGTCATTCATTCGGGTCCGAGAGGAGAGAGGGAGAGGGAGACAGACAGAAAGAGAGAGGGAGACAGAGAAAATTTCCACAGTGCATAACCATGGTCTACCGACCACCAACCACAGGATGATTATAGTGATCATATGGATTTTCACACATTCAAATAAACACCAGTCCTGAAGAGTTCTGTTTCTGTCTTTATGAATTTATCAGCAGAATAAAATGTCCAAGATGAAACTTGAAGAAAACATTCCATACCTGTGATCTGAAGCCAAGTGAAGACGATGAATGAATAGGTGGTAAAAACTCAAAATTATTTTGGCAGAATTATACATCTTGAGGCAAAGCAAAAGAGAAAGTGAGAGTAAACACAAAATACATCAAGAGGTTAAGGTATGAGATTAAGGGCTCGTGTTGTAAGATATGCTCATAAAGAGATGTTGAAATTCACATCAGGAAAGGACTGAAGCCAAGTCATAACTTAATCTCTCGAGATACACCAGGAAAGCTTCACAGCAGATTCCTGCTGAATATGACCATGCAAGGAATAGCCAAGGAATGTGCTGTATTTGTCTCGATTAAGCGATTAGCAAGGGAGTATCAGTATATAAGGGTGTGGGGGTAACAGGAGGCAAAATATTACTTATTGAGGGTGGGAGGGCAGCAGACTCACCTTTGATCTGTTTAGTTTTGGTTGGATTACCAACTCGACTGCAAACTGCCAACCTGTGAATTCACAAACGTAGTGTTTCTCCAATGATTGCGCCATCCCACAGACGGCCATTAAGCTGGGCATCCCATCTGGTTGCATTTCTTGGTGTAAGTCAAAGATCCAAAGGTGTCTTTTGCGAGAATAGGTCGCTGTGTGCCGGCACCTTGGCCCATTTCCCATTTCCTTCCCTAATCTGTGACCTGAGTCTTTGGTGGAATCACTGGATAAATTTTCATGTATTAAAGCCAAGAACCATCTCATGGGATTTCAAAGGGTGCAGTTGGTTTATTCAGTGGTTAGGGTTAAATACATACAACCAAACAACAACGTCACATTCCACCTTATGGTGGAATGTGACGTTGTTGTTTGGTTGTATGTATTTAAGTATTTGCAATTGTAATTTTGTGTGGGGTCTTGCTGTGTGTGTGCGTGAGTGTATGTGTATGTGTATGTGTATGTGTATGTGTATGTGTATGTGTGTATGTGTATGTGTATGTGTGTGTGTGTGTGTGTGTGTGTGTGTGTGTGTGTGTGTGTGTGTGTGTGTGTGTGTGTGTGTGTGTGTGTGTGTGTGTGTGTTAGAAATGGCTGAGGCTCACTCATGTGATAAGCCTCAGCACCCGGATCCTTTGTCCCAGGAAACGGCGGAACGGTTTTTATCTTCTACTGCACTGTGTTCAATTATTCTGCTCTTTACCGTTCCCCAAGGTCGCCCAAACAAGCTGATATTGACAGCACACATGCAGGTGGTAGATGATTCGAACACGTTTTATTACCTTTTAAAGGTTTTATTTACAACTAGATGACCTGCGAACCGGTTGGGTTCCTGTTGTGACAGCGACTGATAAAAAACATCATTTCAAAATAAATAAATAAATAAAAAGATAGCTCCAGTGAACTGTACCGCTGAGGTTGTTTGCATTGATCAAATACTCCCAAAGAGTACTTGACTGAATCGAGAATTGATTTTTAAATAATTTTTTTGTTGCCCGATTTGAACAAAACTTGATATTGCACACCGCAGGAGAATGGTGAGTAAGGTGGTACTAAAATTTTTGCGCTATCATGTTTTTTATTGCGCTATTTGCGCTATAAAATAATTTTGGCCTGTATTTCGGGAACATACATACATACATACATACATACATACATACAAGATCAGAGTTTTAGTAATATATAGAAGATGAATTATGGCATAAGAGGAGGACAAGAAGAGCAGTTTGCAACAAACCATGAGGATCAAAAGACCCAAACAGAGAAATAGGGACACTTCTATACAGGGAAATAAGTACGAAATAAACAACGAAAAAAAGACATAAAATGTCACAGCCCCTGTTCTTTGCGTAAATTTGTTGCACGGAGTTAAAGTGCTAGCCCATATTTATAACTAAGATGGCCGCCAGTCTACCAGTCGGCCATCTTTGATCAGATTGCAAAATAAAGTTAGGTGCCATCTAGGTGAATTTGGTGTATGCCATCCTGTACTGTACTTGTGCCACGTTTGAACACAATCGGACCATGAATGTCCAAGAAATGGTTGGGGGACACGTATAAGTAACAAAATGGCCCCCAGTCGTCCATCCTGGATATGACCTCGAAAAAAAAACTGATGTGCATATGTAAACTATCATTCGTTATCTGTGTGCCAAATTTGAACAAGATCGGTAAATGAATGAAATGGTTGAGGACGTGTTCGATACTGGGGGGTTTTTTTACAACTAAAATTGTCGCCAGTCTACCAGTCGGCCATCTTTGATCAGATTGCAAAATAAAGTGAGTTGCATGTGTATGCCATCATGTATTGTGCTTGTGCCAAGTTTGAACAAAATCGGACGATGCATGTCTGAGAAATGGTTGGGGATACATTTGAGTAAAAATGGCCGCCAGTTGGCCATCATGGATCGCATTGCAAAACAAAATGATGTGTTTTTGTTTCACATCATGTGTTTTCTGTCTGCTAAGTAGTAATAAAATCGGTCCATACATGTCTGAGATATGGTTGTGGACGCATGCACGCAGGGGCATGAAAATCGACACCAAATCAATAAGCCCCCGTTTCGGACTAAGTCCAACGGGGGGGGGGGGGCTAATAAAACTTCATGCACACTAGTCAGTAGGCATCACAGATCACACTCGTACAAACATTCACATTGCAGATGAGGACTTTCCTTTGAGTATGTAGGGTGTAGATGCAGAACTCCTTGCAGCCCGTTTTGGAAGCCAATGCCGAAGTAAGCCAGCCATGAGGAGCGCTAGCGATGATCAGCACCTCGGGACGTGAACCCTGAACCAGCCCTCATTACCCACCTTCTTTCCTCCCGCACACCGGCAGCTCTCGTGTGTCCTTTCACTCCTCACCAGGCCATTCTTCTTCCTCTCCCCTCCCCTCCTGTCCTCGGCAGAGTCTTCTTCTGAGCCGTCCCACCCACAGTGCGGCCCCGCTGAACTGAAACGAAAGAGAATACTCATTGACATTCACAACACTCAGAACGCGATGTAGCTTACTATTTGTATTCATTACTTGCGCATTTGCATTTATGTTTTCCTTCATCACTTCCATTTTGTCTTGCATGCCATCCATTTTGCCCCCCATCGCTTGTATCATTTTCATCAACATTTCCTCCAACCGGTTGATGTCAGCCGACCCCGACGAAGCCGATTCGCCTCTTTCGGACGCGGTTTCGCTGGGGACCGGGGAGGGAATTTGACGGAGGGGGGAGTGTCAAAAGCCGCCGCTGCGCCCATTTCAGACTCTGGGTTCGGTTGTGGGGGAAGTTCAACCTGTATGGGAGTGTCCTGCACGGTGATTTCGTACTGAGCCATAGATTCTATTAACTCATACTCTAAACCACCCTGCCCCTGCTCGCCTTGAGCCAGAATTTTGTGTATCGGAAATAAAAAATTTCAACGCTCAGAATTTAATGGAACCGGAGGGTCGCTTCGCACACCCTTGATCCGGTTCCGTTAATTTCGCTTGGAGACGGGAGAGTTCTTGTCCTGCTCGCTGACACCAGTGTTGTAGATTTCCGCCCGTTCAGCATGCGGACGACCGCCTTAGCCCAATTGTGGTCGTAGCTTTCGGATCAACGCCAAAACCCAGCTACGGGAGTTTTAAACACACCATAAACCAGCCAATCCCTCTGTCCACGCGCTACAGGGTCGATCGCCGAATTGTCGATGTACCTAATTATTTGCGCAGACAGAGATACCGGGAGTTTATACCTCGACGGGGCCTGCACGAAAACGAGCTGCTTAAGCAGCTCGTTCTGTATGCGATTGCAGAGCTGTTCTATATCGCCAAGTCCCGTTGGACCAGATGTACGTTTTATCGGCTTATAATCAGCCAGCTAATATCTGGAACGCATCATGGCAGTCAATGGCAGAAAGTGACACAACGAGCAGGTTAACATTCAAACAATAGGGATATTTATTTTAAATGCACATATGCAATGAATGGGGGGATGGGGACAAGACACGAGCAAAAAGCCTACAGCCGATTCCTATTATCACGTACACAATCCCGCACTTAATCAGTTCTAGTTAGGTAGACAAGGTGCCACAGACTTTCATCCAAAACCCCAGAAAGAAAGAACTGGGCTCGTGAGCCTTTATAATGACTCGGAGCCGGGATGACCAAAGGGGCTCTGAGAGACTGGGCGGGCTACCTGGCCATCCTCGTGGTGACTCGCTGGGTCCTGGTTCGGCGACCCTCGGTGTCTTTGCCCGGACCCCCGAGCTCCGACTGGCTCCCTTGGTCATCCGGCCTCCACTGCGGCCTGGTTTAGCTGACGACGCGCTGGAGGAGTGAATGGGTCTCGACTCAGGCCTCCTGGTAGCACTGGCGAACCCCCAGCGAACCAACTGCCCGAACTCCGAACTCTCCAGCTCTCAACGGGGCGTCTCTCCGCTCCCACCGCCAACCGCAAGCCACGAACTCCAGCGCAGCACGAACTCGAAGCAATCAGCTCTCCACTGCCCCGAGCTCCCCACGCCAACTCAACTGCAGTGCTCAACTCAAGCGCTCTCGTCAAGCGCTCTTCTCAAGCGCTCCCAACTCCAGACTCCAGACACTCTCCAACAGCCCAGCCCAACTAACTTCTCGGCGTTCCAGCACGGCTCTTTATCGGGTCCGGGGGTGCTCGCTCTTTCACCTTCGACCCTTCACCCCCGGCTGGCTCCGCCCCTCTCACTTTCGATTGGCCAGCTCTTTCAGAGGGCAAGGCCTTTTTGATTCGATCTTGCCATTAGACGCGGCCGTGTTGAAGATCACCGTCAAACGCGGCCGTGTTGGAGATCACCGTCAAACGTGCCCGCGAGTCGTGACGATGCGTTTGTTTTAAAATAAAGATAGAAAAGAATAACACTACCTCAAAGATGCACAGCCCGGCACACAAACAATTCCCGTTATACATTGGTGGGGAAATCTAACCTGGAACACACACTGACCGAAATAACTGACCTCTGGGGAACCTGACTGGTGTTCTGTGAATTTCCACAACCGTAACAATATCACTGTAACCACAACACTTTCCTTTATCCTTTCTTTTTCAAAATAAAGTTTAAGAACAAATATTGTTAATTTGGGAACGTGAAGAACTCGGATAATTTTAATGCAAGCTTACGAAGAACAAGTCCTCCCGTTTATTAGCCCCCCGTTGGACTTGGTCCGAAACGGGGGGGGGGGCTTATTGGTTTGGTGTCGATTTTCGTGCCGGTGCGTGTGTGCGTCCGCAACCATATCTGTACGGACATGTACGGACAGATTTGATTTAGTACTTGGCGCACAGAAAACACGTGATGGTATGCATGAGCACATCGTTTTTCACGATGAGGGTGTACCGCAGCAAGCACATGGCAGCGGTGAGGGTGTACTGCAGCAAGCGCATGGTCGTGGTGAGGATGTACTGCAGCAAGCGCATGGTAGTGGTGAGGGTGTACTGCAGCAAGCACTGCAGCAAGTGCATGGTAGTGGTGAGGGTGTACTGCAGCAAGCACTGCAGCAAGCGCATGGTAGTGGTGAGGGTGTACTGCAGCAAGCGCATGGTCGTGGTGAGGATGTACTGCAGCAAGCGCATGGTAGTGGTGAGGGTGTACTGCAGCAAGCACTGCAGCAAGCGCATGGTAGTGGTGAGGATGTACTGCAGCAAGCGCATGGTAGTGGTGAGGGTGTACTGCAGCAAGCGCATGGTCGTGGTGAGGGTGTACTGCAGCAAGCACTGCAGCAAGCGCATGGTAGTGGTGAGGATGTACTGCAGCAAGCGCATGGTAGTGGTGAGGTTGTACTGCAGCAAGCGCATGGCAGTGGTGAGGGTGTACTGCAGCAAGTGCATGGTAGTGGTGAGGATGTACTGCAGCAAGTGCATGGTAGTGGTGAGGATGTACTGCAGCAAGCACATGGTAGTGGTGAGGATGTACTGCAGCAAGCGCATGGTAGTGGTGAGGATGTACTGTATCAAGCACATGGTAGTGGTGAGGATGTACTGTATCAAGCACATGGTTGTGGTGAGGATGTACTGCAGGAAATGCATGGTAGTGGTGAGGATCTACTGTACCAAGCACATGCTAGTGGTGAGGATGTACTGTATCAAGCACATGGTAGTGGTGAGGATGTACTGTATCAAGTGCATGGTAGTGGTGAGGATGTACTGTATCAAGCACATGGTAGTGGTGAGGATGTACTGCAGCAAGCGCATGGTAGTGGTGAGGATGTACTGTATCAAGCACATGGTAGTGGTGAGGATGTACTGTATCAAGCACATTGTAGTGGTGAGGGTGTACTGCAGCAAGCACTGCAGCAAGCGCATGGTAGTGGTGAGGATGTACTGCAACAAGCGCATGGTAGTGGTGAGGATGTACTGCAGCAAGCGCATGGTAGTGGTGAGGATGTAGTGTATCAAGCGCATGGTAGTGGTGAGGATGTACTGTATCAAGCACATGGTAGTGGTGAGGATGTACTGCAGCAAGCGCATGGTAGTGGTGAGGATGTACTGTATCAAGCGCATGGTAGTGGTGAGGATGTACTGTATCAAGCACATGGTAGTGGTGAGGATGTCCTGTATCAAGCACATGGTAGTGGTGAGGATGTACTGTATCAAGCGCATGGTAGTGGTGAGGATGTACTGTATCAAGCACATAGTAGTGGTGAGGATGTACTGCAGCAAGCGCATGGTGGTGGTGAGGATGTACTGTATCAAGCACATTGTAGTGGTGAGGGTGTCGTGGTGATGCAAAATCACCTCGTACTCTTTATACTACACATTGACAAAACATGATCTCTTAACCTGTGTGGCACGTCTTGGTGTCGGTAGTTGGGAAAGGGCGTATGAATTGGAGAGGGGTGAGGTCAGGGTTGACAGGTAAAATAAGGTATTTGGGATTGTCAGGGGGGGAGGGGTGGGAATGAGAAAGGAAGTAGATGAGTCACATAAATAGGAAGGAAATCGAGAAGGAATTACATCAAGGAGAAGTCACTGCCATTCACAACGTCTAGATGGGGTGGGGAGGATGTTCTCCCTCACCGTACTTTTGTAAGTAAACTCCGAAAAAGATATTAATTAAACTAATTTTTCTCGTTTTATATTTTATTTTATTATTATTATTTGTTGGACGATGGAGAGGGCAGTCATGTTGGGGTTTTATTAACACAGATAGCAGCAACACACCTGACAAGACCCACACCGATAAGTATCAGACCATTTTAATATCCCATGAATACAACAAAACATACATGCATCCACAAATCATGTGGTACCCATCAAATCATGTGGTACCCATCAAATAACAGTCTCCCTACGATTTCTGCCAACATCTCTGTGACCACCCCCATTGCTTTTACACGTCAATCCAATTTGATATTTAATCCTGTCCATGCTGCAACCACCTTCTCAACAAGACCATTCTGTACCCCGACTACATTCTGTGTGGAATACCCATGCCTCACTTCTGTCCTTACTCTCCTCTTTTTCCCTCTCAAGCTCTGCCCCCTAGTGTTGTTACTGCCCATGCTGGGAAAATCTCTTTCTTGCACGTATTCTCCAGAGCCTCCATCTCTCAATGGTGACGAATCACTTTTAAAATTAAACAATTCTATTATTCAGATCTTCACAAAACTCGAACTTATTTGTCGTTGTCACACACCCAACCCATCCATCAAGTTTCGTCCGAATCTGTCCACAACTTTTTGAGATATTGTGCTATACATTGATTTAGCCCCATCTCTCAATGGTGAAGGATCTCTGAAAAAATTATTGGATCCAGATTCGGATCTTCAACCCAAAAAAAAACAATTATTCCTTGTCACACACAACAAGGATTTTTTTTGTCATGGAAATTATGCGCAGGAGGCCATTCGGCTCATCATGCTTGCACCACACCAATACCAGATTTCATAAATCCATCAATACCCTTTCCCTTCATGTGCAGCCTTTTTGGGTGCTGGTTGGATCATTAGTTAGGGCACAGATGTGCCACTGATGCAGTGTCCCTATTACCAGTACACTGGTACTCATTTTGCCAACCTCAGAAGAATGACAGGCTGAGTCAACCCCCTGGTGTTAATTCAGCGGAAAACGGAGCTTAAACTCAGGAACCTAGGATCCCAAGCCACCACCCTAATCACGAAACCAACACCAGGCGACATGTCCACCAAGTTTTCTCCAAATCTGTGCATAACTTTTTGAGATAACATGCTATATATCGTTTTTGGCCTGATCTCTCAATGGTGAAGAATCACTTTTGAAATCTAAAAAACTTCTCAGATCCAGATCTTCATCAAAATCTCATCAATTCGTCCTTGTTATACACCCAACCTGTCCACCACATTTCATCCAAATCCGTTCACAACTTTTTGAGATATCCTGCAGACAAACAGACAGACAGACAGACAGACAGACAGATGGGTGAAAACATAACCACCTTCGGTGGCGGAGGTACCAGTGGTGTTACATTTGATTTGATATCTGTCCAGACTTCGGTGAGCTATTAAAGTTATCGAATAAAATCTTACTTATCTCCTTTGGTCCATATAATCTGGTCCTGAGTCTTTATTTTCTCTTAGCTTTTCGATCTGCTCCTTACTTTTCCCATCCCACCTGAAACTCCTCTAACAGCCATTCCTGACCTCCTTGCATAAACACGTGTATGAGATCTCCTCTGATACACAGTCTCTGCTGCTGATAGATCACCTAGTTGCTCTTGCGTAAATGATAAAACAAAATAACTATTTAATAATCCTGCCATCTTCACCACTTACTGCCTTAATCTCTGCATGACTCGAGCAAGCAAAACGCCTCACAAACAAAGCTCCCTTTAAATGTTACCTACACTAACCATAATGTTTGAAAAGCTTCACCCACCGATGCACCAACCAACCAAATACCACAGAAATAACTACACCACACTTAACAATAAAACTGTATGATGTACAATGTAGTTACGATGGCCTTAAGTGCATGGTGCATAATCGCACACTTTTGGGTAAGATTAAGGATGACACCTTGCTCTTGCATCAAATCATGCCATCTATCCTCCCTTTTTACAGTGGTCTGAGTCTCATGCTAGAGCTTGTACATGAAATGAACACAGACAAATATAGGAGGTACAATCAGTGTAAGCTTACATGAATTTCAAGCATATTGGTAGGTAATGGAAGAATAAATATCTCTGAATCAAAACTCTTCACCTGTTTTGATAAATAGAAACTTGCCATCCATGATGAACCATTGGATTGATCTTTAGGAGTTTTAGGAGAAAACACAACATTGTTCATTACTCTTGTCTTTGGTGTTGAGGCTCACTTGTTGGTGCTTGCACACTTTATGTAGCAACAGAATACAAGAATGGAAATAAAGCAGTTTACCTGGGGAACGTAGTTATCTCTCAACAAACTAACTCGCAGGCTGTTCAATTTCTGATTGGTCTGACAATCCAAAAATGATAGTTTCACGCCACCTTCAGACTCAGTTGTAAATATGATGCTTCGTAATAACTACAGGACATGGTTGAGCTGGCAGCTCACTTTGGGTGTAACACCACAAACACGTCATCCAACTCGTATGATTTTCCAATTGAGATGTTAATAAATTGATGCTGTGTGGTCTTGCAACCTTTATTGCAGACATGTGCCTCAATCACACATCTTCCACTCCTTACCAATTCGTCCATTACGCTTCTCTCATCCTTATTCTTTGTCGACCTCTACTCCCTTTATAATGATCTCTCCATCCATCACCTCCTTCCACCTTCTTCATGGTGTATATTAAGACTTTACAAACACATGCATCAGACTCAAGGAGGTTTTATTTTAGGTGTCTGAATACTGTAGGCAGAAGTTTGTTGTGATCCTGTTGTTTTTACCATTTTGGAATCTCCAGTTTTTGAAAATGATGTATCCTAAACACTCTTTTCTTCTTGAATCAGAAATGTTTTTTTTTTTTGTTTTATTGGATGGAAAATGATAATAGGAAACAGGGTGGAAAGCAAAAGGAAATTGGTGAAAGATGATGGGGAAAAAGATTGTGGGAAGAAGAGAAAATGGGAGAGGAAGATGTATGTAGCTATTAGACATAATCCTGGTGAATGACAAACTTTCATCAATGTAGATATACCTGCACAAAACATCATTAGTTTTCTATTAAGAAAGTGACCTCATGCAGATTATGCTGAAATAATAAGACGTAGAATACACACAGTGCAGAGGAATATGCTTGATATACAATATGTATATATATATATATATATATATATATATATATATATATATATATATATATATATATATATATATATATATATATATATATATATATATATATATATATCCAAAGAAATGCCATTCTTCCCACTTACCGCTTCCAGCCATTATGCATGCATCTCTGCCCGTTAGTAGCTTTTCACCGCGTGGAGTCGTAGATAATCCGAGATTAACGGACAGAGAAACCAGGGCATTGTGCATGTTTAAACAAAAAAGAGCGAAAAAGGGATATGGATTTAAAAAAAAATTGACCATTACAAAAAAATTTGACGACATGATTTCGAAGATGAATTTGATCATTGAAATATACAACAATGTGATGAGGAAGATTGTGAATGAAGGGTAAATTGTGAAAATAAAAGGTAAAGACAAAAGCGAAGGGGAGAGATGAAAATAAAAAGCGAAAGAATACATAAAATTTATTTAAAGGTTTTCTTATTTTGCAATATAAACTGTTCCACTAAAATATCTCATCAACATTAATATCGTTGCATTTCATTTCAGTTTTGTGATATCTTTAACAGGACTGTTTTATTATCTCATGGAAAAGTATTGTTGAAGATGATAACTTAAAGTGAATAATATTTAATTACGCAAGTCATAATAACATTCATCAATCCGTCAACACACACAATACCATTCATAAATCCATCAACATACACAATACCATTCATAAATCCATCAACTCACACAATACCATTCATAAATCCATCAACCCACACAATACCATTCATAAATCCATCAACCCACACAATACCATTCATAAATCCATCAACCCACACAATACCATTCATAAATCCATCAACATACACAATACCATTCATAAATCCATCAACATACACAATACCATTCATAAAACCATCAACCCACACAATACCATTCATAAATGCATCAACCCACACAATACCATTCAAAAACCCATCAACACACACGATACCATTCATAAATCCATCAACACACACAATACCATTCATAAATCCATCAACCCACACAATACCATTTATAAATCCATTAACACACACAATACCATTTATAAATCCTTCAACACACACAATACCATTCATAAATCCATCAACCCACACAATACCATTTATAAATCCATTAACACACACAATACCATTCATAAATCCATCAACACACAATACCATTCATAAATTCATCAACCCACACAATACCATTCATAAATCAATCAACACACAATACCATTGATAAACCCATCAACACACGCAATACCATTCATAAATCCAACAACACACACAATACCATTCATAAATCCATCAACCCACACAATACCATTTATAAATCCATTAACACACACAATACCATTCATAAATCCATCAACACACAATACCATTCATAAATCCATCAACCCACACAATACCATTCATAAATCAATCAACACACAATACCATTGATAAACCCATCAACACACGCAATACCATTCATAAATCCATTAACACACACAATACCATTCATAAATCCATCAACCCACACAATACCATTCATAAATCAATCAACACACAATACCATTTATAAATCCATCAGCACACACAATGCCATTTATAAATCCATCAGCACACACAATGCCATTCATAATCAATCAACACACACAATACCATTTATAAATCCATCAACACACACAATACCATTCATAAATCCATCAACACACACAATACCATTCATAAATCCATCAACACACACACAATACCATTCATAAATCCATCAACACACACAATACCATTCATAAATCCATCAACATACACAATACAATTCATAAATCCATCAACACACACAATACCATTCATAAATCCATCAACCCACACAATACCATTCATAAATCCATCAACCCACACAATACCATTCATAAATCCATCAACACACACAATACCATTCATAAATCCATCAACATACACAATACTATTCATAAATCCATCAACCCACACAATACCATTCATAAATCCATCAACCCACACAATAGCATTCAAAAACCCATCAACACACACAATACCATTCATAAATCCATCAACACACAATACCATTCATAAATCCATCAACATACACAATACCATTCATAAATCCATCAACCCACACAATACCATTCATAAATCCATCAACATACACAATACCATTCATAAATCCATCAACCCACACAATACCATTCATAAATCCATCAACACATACAATACCATTCATAAATCCATCAACCCACACAATACCATTTATAAATCCATTAACACACACAATACCATTGATAAATCCATCAACACACACAATACCGTTCATAAATCCATCAACCCACACAATACCATTTATAAATCCATTAACACACACAATACCATTCATAAATCCATCAACACACACAATACCATTCATAAATCCATCAACACACAATACAATTCATAAATCCATCAACACACACAATACCATTCATAAATCCATCAACCCACACAATACCATTTATAAATCCATTAACACACACAATACCATTTATAAATCCATCAACACACACAATACCATTCATAAATCCATCAACCCACACAATACCATTCATAAATCCATCAACCCACACAATACCATTTATAAATCCATTAACACACACAATACCATTCATAAATCCATCAACACACACACAATACCATTGATAAATCCATCAACCCACACAATACCATTCATAAATCAATCAACACACACAATACCATTGATAAATCCATCAACACACGCAATACCATTCATAAATCCATCAACACACACAATACCATTCATAAATCCATCAACCCACACAATACCATTTATAAATCCATTAACACACACAATACCATTCATAAATCCATCAACACACACACAATACCATTGATAAATCCATCAACCCACACAATACCATTCATAAATCAATCAACACACACAATACCATTGATAAATCCATCAACACACGCAATACCATTCATAAATCCATCAACACACACAATACCATTCATAAATCCATCAACCCACACAATACCATTTATAAATCCATCAACACACACAATACCATTCATAAATCCATCAACCCACACAATACCATTCATAAATCAGTCAGCACACAATACCATTTATAAATCCATCAACACACAATACCATTTACAAATCCATCAGCACACACAATGCCATTTATAAATCCATCAGCACACACAATGCCATTCATAATCAATCAACACACACAATACCATTTATAAATCCATCAACACACACAATACCATTCATAAATCCATCAACACACACAATACCATTCATAAATCCATCAACACATACACAATACCATTCATAAATCCATCAACACACAATACCATTTACAAATCCATCAGCACACACAATGCCATTTATAAATCCATCAACACACACAATACCATTCAAAAATCAATCAACACACAATACCATTCATAAATCCAACAACACAATTTATCGGACTACACACAAAATTCCATTCACAAATCCATCAAGACATTATCACATCAAAGTAATATTCATAAATCCATCAATATAATAGTTTTCTTCTTCTATACCAGTCAAACTTATTCCCATATTATTGTGGGGTTAGCCAGGGAGCACTTGCCCAAGTCATTCATGAACTGGCTCTCCAGGCATGAGGTTCAACCAAAGTTAGGTTAAGAATTTGACCATGGTGTTGGTGATAGCTTGTCTATTCTTCGTAAAGAACACTGTGGGATCTTTAACATACACCAACTTATGCCAGCAGATGGGATTCCAATTTAACGTCTATCCAGTTTAGAGTCAAGCATACATACCAATAGGCCATCCTGCAAGCCACCATCAATACATAATAAATTTCATGAACCCATCAACACAAAATAACATTATAGTAACATTTGTGAACCCACCAACACACAATAACATTACAGTGGCATTCAGAAAGCCATCAAAACAAAATAACATGATAGCAACATTGCTAAACCCATCAACACACAATAACATTCATAAATCCATCAACACATAATGACATTCATAAATCCATCAACCAAATCTATATATTACAGTAGCTGGATTTATCCATCCCTCCGTCCCTCTGTCTGTCATGCTCTTTTCGCTGGGACATACTAGTGCCTTCAAAAAGTATTCACAACCCTTGACTTTTTCAACTTTTTAGTGTTACAGCCTCAATTTAAAATGGATTAAAGTGAGATTTTTTTTGTCCCTGATCTACACATAATGTAGATCAATCAAACACATAATCTAACAAACCCCATTATGTCAAAGTGGAATTTTGTGTTGAGAAATTTTCACAAATTAATTCTAAAATGAAAAGCTGAAATGTCTTGAGTCAATAACTCTTCAACCCCTTTGCCATGACATTCCAAATTGAGCTCAGGTGTATCCAGTTTCCTTTGATCATCCTGGAGATGTCTCCACAACTTGATCGGAGTCCTCCTGCAGCCAATTCAATTGATTAGACATGAGTTAGAAAGAAACACACCTTTCTATATAAGGTCCCACATGTGACAGTGCATGTCAGAGCAGAAACTTTACCAAGAAGTCCAAGGAACTGTCCATAGAACTCTGAGATAGAATTGTGAGAAGGCATAGATCTGGGGAAGAGTATAAAACAATTTAAAGTGTTAATAGTTCCCAAGAGCACAATCAGCTCCATAGTTAGGAAATGCAAAGAATACGGAACTACCCAGACTCTTCCTATAGCTGGCCGTCTGACCAAACTGAGCAACTGTGCAAGAGGGACCTTGGTCAGGTAGGTGACCAAGAACCCAATAACCACTCTGACAGAAATACAGAGTTCCTTGGCTGAGATGGGAGAACCTGCCAGAAGGACAACTGTCTTTGCAACACTTAACAAATCTGGGCTTTATGTGAGAGTGGCCAGATGGAAGCTACTCCTGATAAAAAGACAGATGACAGCATGCCTGGAATTTGCAAAAAGGCACATGAAAGAGTGTGCATGAGGCAAAATATTCTGTGGTTTGATGAGACAAAAATTGAACTCTTAGGCCTGAATGTAAAGCGCTACATCTGGTAGAAACCGAGCATAGCTCATCACCCATCTTACACGTTCCCTACCGTGAAGCGTGGTGGTGGCAGCATCATGCTACGGGGATGCTTTTCAGTAGCAGGGAGTGGGAGACTTGTAAGGATGGAGTCAACAATTAATGGAGCCAAATACAGGCAAATCCTTGAGGAGAACCTGCTTTCAAGTGCAAAAGACCTTGTACTGCGGTGAACATTTACGTTCCAACTGGACAATGACCCCAAGCGTACAATCAAAGCAACACTGGAATGGCTTCAGAACAAGAACGTGAAAGTCCTTGAGCAGCCCAGCCAAAGCCCAGACTTGAATCCCATTGAGAATCTATGGAAAGACTTTAAGAGCGCTGTTCACCGACGCTCCCCATCCAACTTGACAGAGCTAGAGCAAATCTGCAAGGAAAAATGGGAGAAAATCCCGAAATCCAGATGTACAAAGCTGATACAGACACACTCAAGAAGACTCGAAGCTGTAATCAATGCCAAAGGTGCTTCTACAAAGTATTGTCTCAGGGGGCTGAACATTTATGTAAATTAGATATTTCTGTGATTAATTTTCAATAAATCCGTTAAAATTTCAAAACATGTTTTCACTTTGACATTATGGGGTATTTTTGTAAAGATCGATGACAGTTTTTTTTTAATTTAATCCATTTTAAATACAGGTTGTAACACGAGAAAATGTTTAAAAAAGTCAAGGGGTGTGAATACTTTTGAAGGAACTGAAATCTGGCATTACGTCTCATGTTAGGGTAGGCTTCTGCAGAAGTGCACGTCATCCTGACGTCCAGCACTTAACCCGTTCCGTCGCTTCGCTGACAGCAGTTGAACAACATAACCCATATTTCTGAGTATCTGATGTCCGTAGGTGATGGGCTGAATGCCAGATACTCGGCGTTGGGATGATGGGTTTGGTAAGACGGCCATACATCTGCGATGTTATTACGTCTAGTGCTCGGTTTGGCCTTCACGCCGGTGTATTATTCATGAGTCGATAATTGCATTTTGCAACTTGGAAAAAAAACAAACAAAAAATATTGTATGCATGCGGAATGTGTTGTATGCATGTGGAATGTGTTGTATGCATGTGTTGTATGCATGTTGTATGCATTAGAGTTGGCAGGATAACCTATAGAGAGGTGTGCACACTCCCATTTGAGCTGTCTTGCCTGGGTTCCAATCTACCCAACTATAAACTGCCATCCTGGTGTTTCACATGCAGAACGAGGCATCAATATGTGTGCCACTGGGTGCCCTGCCAACACGAGTTGGTAGACAATAAAAATCCCACGATGTCCTTCAAAAAAGGTAGGTTAGTTATCTCCGAAATTTCTACCCCCACTGCTTGAAGGCAAAGGCAAACCACCCAGTATAATCCTTGTCATGAGTCCTTTGGCAGCACTGAACCTGCCTATGGGTAAAAAAAAAAAAAAAAACAGAAATAAGTTCCATTGCAATACAGACCCTGTATTGCAATGGAACAGACACAAAGGCTTACCTTGAGGATCTCTTATGTGACAAAACAATGCATTCAGGGCATTATGCTCTCACAGAAAGACAATGATTTCCGTGATATGTTCGCCTTTTAGACACTGCACTGCACTCGAATAATAGGTTTAATTGAACAATTGACCCCAGTGGGAAACTCAAGCCCAGACAGAGAAAAGGTGAACATTCTCCCAACGAACCTGTCTTCACAAGGAAATTTTACGCAGTATGCTATTTGGCCCATCATGCCTGCTCTACACCAACACCAGATTAAATATATCTGTGAAAGGTAATGACATCATTTCAATGGGGAATGGGGTGATAAATGCGGATGAGAAAAGTGCGACAGGCTCAGGGATTTCAGCAGGGTGTTAAAATAAAAATGGAATTTTTTTGTGCTTGCTCATCTATTTTCTTTTGGGGAGGGGGGGAGGAGGTGGATGGAGGTGGGAAAAGTTGGTTTTAAGGAGAATAATATGCTGACCAACACAGATCACACACTACAGAGATCACAATCAGAGCAGATGTACCATATTATCCATCCATATTACAAGTACATTATTAGGTTAATGATTAGTACAAGCAAACTACATTTGTGTAGAGTGCACACATGATTATCAGTAACTACTTATTTGTTACGATCAATCATTTGAATAACTTGCCTTCTCTTCCTGGAAGGCAAATCCGACCGAAGGCAATCATTGTGCAATCCAAATAGTCTGCAACAAGTGTGCGTCCACTCGAAGGAGAGACAGAAAACAAGATTTGTCCAACCTCAAGATTGAACTTTCACACATGTCTCCCTCCTGTAAAACCTGGTGGTGCCTTGTTAAGTCTGTCTCTGGAGTATGCTCCCCTTCCATCCCTTCTCTCTCTTCAAATCGCACCACAGCCGACTCCGCTCATGAAAAGGTCCAATGTTTCAATTCTGTGTTTACTTCCTAATATTGTGTCCCCAACCCATCACTCTCGGTACCCATAATTTCTCTGTCATACCCAACTGCTCTTAGACTCTGTCTTCTACACCTGAGATGGTGGAGAAGGTTCGTCAACCCTCGACTCCTTTTTTTTTTTTTGTATACCTTGTGGAGGCTCGTATGAGAGCTAACACACAACTCACAGCAAGGGGGCATGAGACAAGAGGGGCGGGAGTGGAAGGGACAAAACAGTGGGGAACAGACACATTAGGTGAACTGTGGAAGGGAGAGGGATGGGGATGGGACGGGGAACATGGCGAAGAGAAGATGGACATTACAGGGACTTTCAGGAAGGAAAGCAGGGGAATTGAAGGAAGTGGGCTTGGGTGGATTATTGGGGGGTAAAAAAGATCGAGGATTTGGATGGGGGAAGATAAGAGGTGGTGGTGAACAGCTGTTTTGAAAGCCTGGTGGGAAGAATGGGAAAGAATAGAGTGAGGAAGTTTATTCCAAAGGCGGGAAAAAAGAGGAATGAAAGAGTGAAGATGAGCAGTGATTCGTGATTTTGGTAGTTTTACCAGAAGGGGGTTGTTGGCGGACCTTGAGCGCCCTGTGGAAATGTGGTGGGGACAAATCGCAGAGAGAGCAGGGGGGGGGGCAAGGCTGGAGAGGAGATGGTAGAAGACAGAAAGACCACCGACCAACCTGCGGTGATTGAGTGTGAGGCCCAAAGACTCAGCTTCATTGCGGGAGATGCTGATGATCTTAAATGCCCTGGTTTCGACAGCGTGAAGCCGAGAAAGGTGGGAGGCAGGAGCACCAGCCCAGAGGGGAGAGTAGTACTCCATCAGGCTACGGACAAAAGCTTTGTAAGTGGTCAGGAGCTCAAGAGGGCCGAGGAAGGACTTTGCACGACGGAGGATTCCCAGTCGGCAACTGGCTTTTGAGGCGAAGTTAGAAATGTGACTTTCCCAGGAAAGGTCATGGCAGATAATGAGACCCAGAAGCTTGAAAGAAAAGACTTCTTCCAGAGGATTGTCGAGAAAGTGGATGGGGGGGGGGTTTCTAAACGATCCTTTTGAAGAGACATATTGAGAGTGTGAGATTTGTCTGGATTGAAAAACATGTTCCACGTGTTGGACCAGTTGTGATTTTATCCAGATCTGCAGTGAGCGAAGAAGCTGCTGCTTGCCGGTCTGAGGGATGACAGATGGTACGGCAGAGGGTGGAGTCGTCGGCAAAGAGAAATAGAGGATTTTCCAGAGAGTCGGAGAGATCATTGATGAAAACCAGAAAAAGAACAGGGCCCAGAACGCTACCTTGAGGAACTCCAGCCTGCACAGGAAGAGGGGATGAGAGAACTTCATTTAGGGCCACACGTTGACTGTGACAGGAGAGGAAGTCTGTGAGCCATGAGTGGAGATGGCCTTGAATACTATGGGAAGAGAGTTTGGTGAGTAGTGCAGGGTGCCAGACTGTGTCAAAAGCACGTGATATGTCCAGGGATATGGCTCGGATTTCCTATCTGGCATTGAGGACTTCCATCCATTGATGGGAGAGCAGAAGTAGCATATCCAGGCTAGAGTGACCTGGTCTGAAACCAAATTGATGATTGGAAATCAAGCCATTGGAGAAGAGGAAGGATTTCATGTCTGAAGCGATGATGGATTCCATAACCTTGCTGATGATTGGGAGAAGGCTGATTGGTCTGTAGTTACAGGAATCTGTTTTTGCACCTTTTTTATGCAGGGCAGTGATGTTAGCAGATTTCCAAGCAGATGGCAGATGACCTTGGGCAAATGAGAGGATGAATAGAACAGAGAGAGGGTGAGCAAGAGCAGAAGAGCAGGCTTTGAGGACACGTGGGCTGATGCCGTCTGGACCGGTTGCAGAATCTGACTCGAGGTTTGAAAGCAAGCTCTCCACCTTGTCAGGAGAAAAGGATGCAGAGTCCAGGGACAGTTGGGTGCGACTGGGTAAGGTGGGTTGAGAAAGTGATGGGTTTAGGACACAAGATTTAGCTGCAAACACCGAGTTTAGACATTCAGCTTTATCACGTGTGGTATCAGCAGTGCGGCCATTTGAGGTAAGGGAGGGCATGGAGGGGGAACATACACCAGAAACAGATTTGATTAAATGCCACCAGGATTTTGAGGAGGGAGAGAGGTTTGAGAGTTCAGACTTGAGATGAGAAAGATGTTGTTTTCTGGCTCTCCTGAGGGTAGATACACACTTGTTCCGAGCTTTATGGAAGGAACTGAGATTGCCCTCAGTTGGGTTTGCTTTCCATGAGGCAAAGGCAAGTTGTTTCAGGACAACTGCCTCACCACAAGCTTCAGTAAACCAAGAACGGGAGGAAGGGTAGGACAACTGAACACGAGAGGGGATAAATCTGTGCATGAGGGAGAGCAAGTTTCTTTGAAAGAATTCCCAGGATGAGTTGATGTTTGAGAAAGTAGTGATAGGAGACCAGTCTGTAAGTTTGATGGCTGCTCGGAGACCCTGCCTGTCGGCTTGAGTGAAATGCCAGACTCGACGGCGGTGAGGTGGTTCTCTGATAACAGCCAGAGAGATGTCCACTTTGACAAGGACGTGGTCAGAAGAACCGATTGGAGTGAAGGAAGAGCAGCAGATATTGTCAGGGAAATTTGTCAAAATCAGATCCAGAAGAGATGGAGTACCATTGGTTGAGATCCGGGTCGGGAAGTTGACCGATTGAATCAGTCCTAATGAGTCGCAGAAAGCTTTTGCTGAGGTGCCATGGCAGGTGAGAGAGGTACCCACACCTGGCCAACTGGCGTGATGACAATTGAAGTCACCACATAAGAGGAAGAGAGAGTTTGGATGAGAAGATAGAAGATGGTCCATGTTTTCAGATAGTGAGGTGTAGATGGAGCCATCACTGTTCGGTGGACGGTATAGTACACATATAAACATGAGGTGGGAGTGGAGGGGAAGCCGAAGCCAGAGGTATTCCTGGGGGTGTGGGGGAGTGAGAGCAGTGCAGGGAGAGTGAGGAATAGAGTCTTTGATGAAGAGAGCAACACCTCCACCAGGACGAGGCTCAGGTCTGTCATACCGTAAGAGGGAGTAACCGGGGAGAGATAATTGGGAGTCAGACACGTCTTGGGAGAGGAAAGTTTCTGTTAGGCAGATAATGTCTGGTTTGTCAGTGGCAACCTGTATGGAAAGATCTGAAAGGTTTGAGCGAAGGCCCCGGATATTTGAGGTCCACACTTTTCATGAAGAGGTAGGGGAGGAGGCCTTAGGTGCAGGAGGTGGAGGGGGAGGGGGAGGGTAGGACAAGGGACGAGGGGGGGAGGTAAGGAGGGTTGTTGAAAGAGTGTGGGGTATTGCAGAATAGCGAGGGGAGGGGGCCGAATGAGGAGGAGAAAAGCCTCTGTGGTGCTGGGGGAGAGGGGGGACAAGAGACAAGGAAAAAGGCAGTTGAGGATTTGAGGAGGTGGAGTGAAGCGATGGAGGTGAGAGTGCAGTGGAGGGAGGCAGCTTGGTGGATGAGAGGGGGGAAACTTTGAAAAGGATGAGTGAGGGGGATGAAAGGTGGGAGAAAGGTGAGGGGGGAATTTTTGAGAGAGGTGAGAGGGAGGCATGGAGGGAGAAGAGTGGGATGGTTGCTTTGAGAGTGAGAGTGAGGGGTGAGGGGGGTGAGTTGGCACTGAAGTTGGAAAAAAAGAATGGTTGATGGAAAGCGAACATCCATGGCAAACTGTGGTTTTTAAAAGTTTTAGGTCAGAGAATCTGGACCGGTTGCAGAATCTGACTCTTACTCTGCTACTGGACCGGACAGCATCTGCTCACATGTTCTAAATACCTGCTCTGCTGGTCTTGCACATCCTGTCTGTCCTTTTCATCCTGTCATTTGTGTGAGGTTATCTTCCTTCTGCTTTGAAATCCTCCGACATCGTCGCACCACATAAAAAAGGTGCAAAAACTGATCCTCCAAACTACAGACCTATCAGCTTACATCCATCATCAGCAAGGACAGGATTCCATCATCACAGTTAAGATGAAAACCTTCCTTTTCTCCAACAACTTCATCTCAGATCACCAATTTGGTTTCAGAATGGGTCACTCCATCTTGGACATGCTGCTTCTACTCATCCAACAATGGATGGAGGCCCTCAATGTCAGAGATGAGATCAGGGCCGTCTCTCAGAACATATCTCCTGCTTTTGATACAGTCTGGCATCCTGCCTCTGGCATCCAAGGCCAATTTCATGCATTGCTTACTAACTTCCTCTACTCTCACAGCCAATGTGTGGCTCTCAGGGGAATTCTTTCATCTCCTCTCCCTGTCAAGGCCGGAGTGCTCCAAAGCAGTGTTCTGTGCCCAGTCCTATTCCTCATCTTCATCAATGATTTCTGACTCTGAAAAATCTCCCTTTATGTATTTGCTGATGACTCCACCCTCTGCCATGACATTCCTCATCCTTCAGACAGCATGCAGCAGCCTCTTCCTTCTTTTTAGACCATGAAAAAAACACAAGCTGGTCAAACATTTGGAATATGTCTTTCAATCCTGATAAATCTCACACTCTCACTATCGCTCTCTGAAAGGACCATCTGGCAAACCCTCCTTTCTATTTTGTGAACAATCCTCTTGAGGAAGTTCTGTCATTCCAACTCCTGGGTCCCACTGTCAACCATGATCTTTCTTGGGAATTTCAAAGTTGGCCTCCAAAGCCAGCTGCCGAGTGGGCATCATTCATCGTATGAAATCCTTCCTTGACACACCTGAACTCCTATCCACCTACAAGGCCTTCATCTGCAGCTTGATGGAGTGCTGCTCTCTCCTCTGGGCTTGGTCCCTTGCCTCATATCTTGCTCAGCTTGATGCCATGGAAACCAAGCCCTTCAAGATCATTGGAATCTCCCGCGATGAAGCTGAGTCTGTGGGTCTATAACTTCCCCATTGCAGACAGGTCAGTGGTATCTCTGTCTTTTTCCACCTCCTTTCTGGTCTTGCATCTTCTGCTCTTTCTATGCTTTGTCCCCTGCCCCACCACCCCAGGTTTCTGCAGGGTTCACATGGTCCACCTTCAACCCTCTTCTGGTGAAACTACCTAAATGCAGGATTACTGCTCACCTCCACTCATTTGTTCCTATTTTCGCCTGCCTGTGGAAGCAACTTCCACATCTTCTTCATTGTCATTCTTCCCTCCAGGTCTTCAAGACACCTGTTTACCACTATCTCAGATTTGCCACAATCCAAAACTATGATCTTTTCTCCCCTCGTTAACCTCCCCCCCCCCACCCCACCGCTTTCCCATCTCAATCCCTCTTCCTTCCAAATTTCCAGTTTTCCCTCCTGAAAGTTCCCTTCTGTTCAAGGGTGATCTTGTCCACCCCATGCATCCTCTCCTGCCCACCATTCCTCCCCGCACCCATTGTTTGGGTGCCTCCTCTGTCTTGGCCTTCCATTCTGCTGTTCGTGTTTCCCTTCTCTCTCCATTTGTGCTGTTGCGTCCTGATCTGTTGAATGTACTAGTATTAACTCTTCCACGAGCCTCGATGACATATCCAAAAATTTTTTTCAAAATCACATTTCAAACACCCCTACGAAGCACAAATTACTTTATCCAACCTTTGTCATGATAAATACTTTTTCTTCATTGAAAATTTCACTTCCATTGTCAACATGACCTCTGTGTCCCAACAACTTTCAGCAACAGCCAATAATGTTTCTGCACAACAAAAAAAACTTCGACTTTTTAAAGAAGTAAATAAAAGCTTGAGCAAATTTAAAAATTCCAGAAATAATAATGAATTAAAATTAATTCTACAATAATGAATGGAAACAATTATTAGCTGTATGGGTTACCATTGTAACATTGTGAACAGTAAATAAACCAGGCATAGATGGAGGTGCAGTGCTCCCTTTCCTTTCGGCTCCACCAGCCTGACGTTGTGGTTTAAAGAATTGGAGTCACGTGCCCTCACAGGTGACCGAGGTATCGCAAATTTGTACAAAGGACTTTCTTCTCCAATTGAAATAAAAAGGTGAAACTAGTACTTACAATCATTGTCTTCAGCTACATGAAAGTGGATCAAACTGAATCTTTTTGTTCTCGGGCTCTCAGTTCACCAAATTATGAATTGTAATAAAATTGTCAAACTTCACGTCATTATATCTTCAATTTATCATTAGACGGATAATGATGAGTTTGTCAGACTGCATTTAACTGAATGTCTTGAACAGCCCCTCTTTCTTCCGGTGCTCCCAAAATGGTGATGAAGCGCACCCTCCAACCTGGGCATGACAGTTTGCGCTTTTGCAACTGTTTGATCGACAAGAAAAGAAGAAAAAAAAAAGACGATAGCAGTTTTTTTATTCCACCTTGTCAGGTCGAGTGAATCAAAAGGAAAGGCAACATTGCATCACTAATCTTGATTTATTACTTCACTTTTCTATACTGTTACAATGGTCAGCCCTCATAGCTATTAGTTTTTAGAGGAAATTCATATTTACGAGTTAATATGAATTTTTTGATTCACTTTTCATTTTCGGTGACTTGAATTGCCAACTGGTTCTTGTATACTGTATTCTAATAAATAAAATAATGCAATAGATCTGGACAGTAAAAATTACTGTTGTTCTACACCTGCTAATACCTGCATGTGTTGGCCTACTCAATAATGATGGGTGAGTTCAACTCAAAATCTTATTTTATTACTTCACCTCAGATAAAAAGAAAGACAAAGAGATAACACGATCATGCCCAGGGAGCAAACTTTTCTGTGGGAAAAGCTTTGCACAGACAAAACTGTGCAAATAAATAAATAAATAAATAAATAAATAAATGCAGGTGAGCGACCCGAGACAATGGGGAAGTATGGTAATTTTGCATTCTGACGGACATCGAAGCCCTAATACCACGAGAAAAATCACAGAACTGTCAGAAAGCATCTGTAAATGAAAATATAAATAAATGAATGAAAAATCAAATGCAGGTGAGTGACCTGAGACAATGAGGATGCATGGTTCATTATTACTGACAATGTGTAAGCTTACCCCACCAGTATATTATATATCTATGTAATATTTTGCCAGGTTTTAGCATTCAAAGCTTCTCAATCATGTAACTATTAAAATACATGATGGACGAGTGTGCACCACATTTGTACTCATACTGAAGAGAGATTATACCCAGTAAAAGTAATTGATTATAGTTGTCCAAATGTAATCAGAGATGCACGTAATTCAATAATTTAAGTGGCTACGAAATGGGTTCAATGATTTCTACTTTCCTCCATCCATGAAATTGGATCAGTAAACTCAAATAGATGGATTGGAAATGTGTGGTACATTGATAACTTTGAAGGAAGTTCTAGAGGTACTGATCAAGCGTGTTTGAAAAGACAAATTAACTCTCATTTGTGATGTTTCTAATCATGAGCAAATGTAATCATGTCAGTCATGTGTGTGTGTGTGTGTGTGAATATATATATATATATATATATATATATATATATATATATATATATATATATATATATATATATATATATATATATATATATATATGTATATACACACACACACACAAAATACTATATTTTTGAAGAAAAAGACACACTGAGGTGGTGTGCTTTTGGTGACTTTTTATTGATTTTCCAGTGACCTTACAGTGAACTAAAAGGGATGTAATGACTGCGCTGATGGGAACCGACGGCAGACAATCAGATCCAAAAGGAGTAACGAAAGAAGAGAAAAGTGGGAACAACAAAAAAAAACTCAAAAGGATTTGAAGGAAAAATCAAAAAGTCCTTTCAGAAACAACAAAAAACTTTCATTGAAAAGCCAAATCTGTCTGCTGAGGGCGCGGCGCCGCGAAAGGCCCGCCGAGGGCGAGCGCGGCCTCTGCGAACAATCAAGGAGGCGTCGATGGGAGACCGGTTTCTAAAGCGCTTTCTCTCGGCTCTTTTTCTCCGCTCATTCGACTCGTTTGACACCCGACGCGCAGCTAACTTGAAGCCAAGGAATGCGGGCAGGCGTATCATTTGAAAAGGAGAAAAGAACGGGGAGATTGTTAAATGAGAGCAATTTTTTTAATTTTTTTTTGCTCTATCTCATGTAAATAACAATAAACATTAAATCAAACAGTACAAATAAATGTGATGAAATGTATGTGTATATATATATATATATATATATATATATATATATATATATATATATATAAATGTTATATATATAAATGTTATATATATAATGTTGAAACTGTGACAGAAATATGTAATATGTATGTGGCAGATATGTGTGTGTGTACTCCCTTTGTTTATAAATAAAGGCATACTTTATTTATTTAATTTGACAGACAATCATACTGAAAGTCCAACTTTCTTTTTTATTATTTCCTTATTTTTGTCATCCTCACTCATGCTGTCCATCTGCCTTTCCTTCTATCAACCTCACCCATCGTCTTCCTACATCCCCTTTGCTCCCCTCTCCCCCGTCATCCACAAAAGACAAATTAACTCTCGATTGACTGCCTTCCCTTGCAACCCTCTCCCCCTTCCTTGCCTCTCGTTCTTCACCCCCAGTCTCTCCCGCCTCCACAATTAGCGCGTTACAACAGGCAGACAATGACAGAGAGAAAGGAGAGTCAGGGGAGGGTGCTGTGAAAGGAGGAGGGACTGTGCAAAAGAAAAGACTGGGATAGAGGGAGGGAAAAGAGGAGGAGTTTCTGTCAATATTAGAGACCCACATCTAACGAGGACGTGCGCAATGGTCACGTGGGTTTAAAAACAAAAAAGCTGAATGAAGAGACGACAATTTAAACTGATGGAGACTTTGGATGAACAAAGAGAAAGAAGAAAGTGACGTAAGAAAGGTTGATTTAACAATAACACTGTTCGTTATCCAGTCACTCCTGTACAAGTATTACATCATGGCTTTGGCTTTCCGTTCGCTTTTTCAAAGCCACTCCGACCACCCCACCACCCTTCCCTCCCTTCCCCCCAACTTCTATTCAACCCTCTCCTCTCCGTTAACTAACTATCCACTTTCTCTTCTCTATGTGACACACAAACCCCTTTTCTCTCACTGATTTAATTCTGTGACTTTGTGCTTTCTTATTAAATCTCTGATCATTTTTTACCTCCTTATATCATCTTCCCTGTCCCCCCCCCCACCCCCTTTCTACCACCAATCTCAAGTGTGGTTACTGACCACCTTCCCTCGTTAGGAACCTACAGCCATGATCCAAAATGAATAATGATCTTCAGTTGATGTGAGAACAGATCAAATTTTTATTAATTTGTAAATGTTGTAAATAAGTTTAGGTTGTCATGATAAACACTGCTTGTCGATCTGTTTTGCATTAGTCGCCTTGTCTCACTGGTAAAGATCTGATGAAGTTAAATTTGTGCATTTTGATTTACCCACCATGCCATTTTTACTCAAAGACCAGTTGTAAGACCATTTGTTTCTGGAAAGATCGATTGCATGGGTCACTGGCCAGGGTTATATGGGTTTTGGCAGATTTCTTTTAAAAAACACATTCTTGTCTTGTTGGTTATCCTTCCAGCAGTGGTTGTTGATGTAGAGCTTTTGCAATTCCATATGGACTATTTTATACTCCTAATGGATGATATCAAGCCACATTTACCTCTTTCTTCCCCCCCCCACCCCCCACACCCCTCATCAAATAAAAAGTTGTTTTTGACCCACAGTCTTCTTGGGGTACTAAGGCTAACAAGTCGAAATTTAATTGATAAATAGAACAGTACATGGCCGATGACTTAGAATGTTTATCTTTGTGAATATATATATATATATATATATATATATATATATATATATATATATATATATATATATATATATATATATATATATATATATATATATATATATATTCATTCTTTCTGATGACTGTGTAGATATCCTCTGACTCGTACATTTATAGTGCATGGACAGTTACAAAGGGTACTGCACGCTTTAGTACACATTTGTCCACTAAATTGTCTGTGATTCTGTTAACACAATAAATACCATCTCTATCTCTATCTATCTATCTATCTATCTATCTATCTATCTATCTCTCTCTCTCTCTCTCTCTCTCTCTCTCTCTCTCTCTCTCTCTC
Source organism: Eptatretus burgeri (assembly GCF_056783735.1). NCBI lineage: Eukaryota > Metazoa > Chordata > Myxini > Myxiniformes > Myxinidae > Eptatretus > Eptatretus burgeri. The sequence goes on from NC_140971.1 coordinate 96,630,407, forward strand.
TCTCTCTCTCTCCCCCCCCCCCCTTATTTCCCTTCTTACCACCCGCTATGCAGAGAGAGAGAGAGGGAGAGATTATCCCATAACGACTCTATTGGCTGCTCAGTCATTCGGGAGAGGGAGAAGAGGGTGGGGAAGGAGGAGGGAGAGAGAGTGCAAAACAAGAGGTGGATGATGTTACTGTCCTAAAAACTTTACTTTTACATTTAGAGCTTTCTCTTTTAACTTTCCTTCTGTCACCTAATTACACATGCCTCCTAAAAACTGAAATTATTGATGGATTACTGCTCTGAAAAGTTTACCCCAATAAGGTTCTGAGCACAACCTGAGCTTTCTCGTTTTGCTCATTGTTCATTTATTTTCTTGGTATTTTGTATTTAGAGAAAACAAAATATTTCAACAAAAGTTCCCCCATAGGAGGCAAAAGACTCCACAGAACTCCCTCTTCAGTTTGGCAGAAAAAATAAATAAACATTCTGTGGATATAACACAAACGCAATATATTAGCAAGCTCGCCATTGACGTACCCACTACAATGGACGACTCATGTTTAAAAAGACCAGAGTCAGTCTGCGCCGGTGGGAAAATAATGACAATCAGTTTAGAAGTTGAGAGAGGTATGTTAACCGCCGTGGGAAGGAAAGTGAAGCAACGTTTTGGCCGTGAGCCCTTCTTCAAAGCAAGACCTTCCTCAAATCTCTCTCTGGCTTTGAAGAAAGGGTTGCACCCGAAACATCCCTTTTTGCCTTCCTTCCCACGGCAGTTCGCATACCTCTCTTAACATTCGGTTGAGAAAGTTAATTGACATATCGAGTGTAAGTTTGATTCACATTGGAATGTTATCCAAATTTGAAATTGACATCAGGGTACTGTAAGGTAAGGTTGCATTTTACAGCACATCATCTTGAGGACAACATAAGCCAACTGTTTGGTCTGAATGGTAAACGTTCTCGATGGTAAGACTCTTTGTGGTATTTATTTATTTATTTTAGTAATAAAAATTAAAAATCTATATATTTCGTGGTTCTAGCATTGAGCCAAACATACTGATCAACTAAATTCTGTATGGAGATTCCAGACAATATGTACATATAGGTAAGATAAAGATATTGGAAATTTGAACGAATTTCGATGATTTCATAATCATATTAGTACCCTATAGAGGACCTTAAAAAACCAAAAACCAGCCAATACAATTGGACAAAAGCCAAAGGTGTTGGCTATTTATTACCTACACAAAGCATACCAACATGTGAAAATAAAAGTTGATAAAACCAAGATAAGAAAGGACAATATGATAGCTAAAGGAAGGAAAGTATAGTGGGAGTGCAGGGTGTAAGGGGAATTGCGTTTTGGAAGAGATAGGGGAAGGAAGGGAAGGGATGAGTACGGAGCAGAGAGGAGGGGAGTGGGAGTAAAAAGGATGTCATACTTGTCAGGTCAGGTCAGGTATGGGAGCATGTGCCAGAACAGCGCGTCGCTGCGTCCACTTTCCGCCGGTACTCCAGGGGCCTCCGTCTGGCCATCCCCCAGGCAGATGCCAGGCCCATCCCCATCTCCTTGAGATGATGGTCAACCTGCTGCAACCACGAGGCACGTGGTCGGCCCACTGGCCTCCTCCACTCATGAGACTCCCTCGCTGAGAGAATCTGGTGAGCAGGATCAGCGTCAGGAAAATGAGCCACATGTCCATACAGTCGCAACTGACGCTCACCAACTATGCAGGTAACAAATCTCATCCGAGTCTCTCTCAGCAACCGCTCGTTGGACACAAAATCTGACCAGCGATAGCCAAGGATTCTCCGAAGAGACCTGGTACCAAAGGAATTAAGTCTCCGTCTCAGATCCTTGGTCAGAATCCAAGTCTCGCATCCACAGAGCAAGACTGGAAGTACCAAGGACCTGAAGACTTGGACTTTCGTCCTCCCGCACAGGTACCGGCAGCGCCCCACCCCATGATCCAGTGAATCCATGACTCCCCAGGCCTGACCCAGACGTCTATTGACCTCTGACTCGCAGCCAGCAGAGACATGAATATCACTGCCAAGGTAAGTGAATCTCTCCACGACCTCAACATCCTCACCACAAACAGACACAGACAGGACAGCAGCATCCAAGATGTCACTGAAAGCCTGGATCTTAGTTTTGACCCAAGAAACCCGTAATCCCAGCGGCTCCGACTCCTCATTCAGCACCTCGAGGGCCCCCAAAAGGATGTCTAAAGTCTCCGCAAAGATGACTGCATCATCTGCAAAATCAAGGTCCAAGATCTTGACATTCCCAAACGATGCACCACAGCTTGATCTCTCCGACATCCTCCCTAAAATCCAGTCCATACAAGTGCTGAAAAGTGTGGGGTCCAGTACACACCCCTGACGAACTCCAGTAACAACTGGAAATAAGTCAGAGATGGTACCACCACACTTCACAGCACTCTCAGTAGCAGAGTAGAGTTCACACATCAGATCGATCAGTTTTGGTGGCACCCCACGAAGACCAAGAATCCTCCAGAGGACATCCCGATTCACTGAATCGAACACTTTCCAGAGATCAACATAGGCTGCAAGCAGCCCCTGCCGAAACTCTCGTCTGCGTTCGGTGAGGACACGAAGAGCAAGGATACGGTCAATCGTTGACCTCTTTGGTGTAAAGCTTGACTGCTCTGGACGCTGGTGCTCAAGCAGATGGTGGCAAACCCTATCAAGAATTATCCGAGCAAAGACCTTGCCCGGCACTGAGAGCAGCGTCACCCCTCGGTAGTTGTTGCAGTCTTGGCGATCACCCTTCCCTTTCCAGAGAGGGACAACAAGGCCCCTCTTCCAGTCAGTTGGGATGATGCCTGTGTTCCAGGCAGAGCACAAAACTGCATGCAACGACACGAGTGCAGCACTTCCACCAGCCTTGAGAAGTTCAGCATGGATGACACAGATCCCAGGAGCTTTGCCCCGTTTCAACTGGTTCACCACAGCCCGTGTTTCCACAAGCGAAGGTGGACCACAGTTGATTCGAGGGTCAGCAACAGGGATTGTAACACCCTTGACGTCCAACTCAACAGCTTGGGGATCAGCTTGGTACAACCGCTCAAAGTATCCGGCCAAGCGGGACTTCTCTTCAGACTCCTCTGTCAAGAGCCTACCACTCTCTGCTCGAACTGCAGTGCTCCGAGGGATAGGCTTGGATGAACGCAATGCACGAATTCCCCTGCAAGCGGGACGAGAATCACCTGTCCACAGGTGATGCTCTACCCCCTCACAGATTCCTTGCACATAGGCTTCCTTGTCCACCCTCAGTGCACATACAGTTTTACGCCTCATCTCCCTGAACAGCTCAGCTCTGCCATTCAGCCTGGCCCTGCGACTCTGGTCAATGGTATCCAGTGTCCCTTGAGAGACAAAATTCTTCTTTGCCCTGCGGTGAGCTCGAAGACATCCACCGGCAACATCAAGGACGGTGGTCTTGAAGGCACTCCACAACTCTTCAGGACCCCCCAAAGCACCCAGACCCCCCAAGTGTCCACTCAGCCTGTTCGCAAACTCCTCAGCTACTCTCTCATCTTTGAGCTTGCCAACATCCAGCCTAGGCTGGGATGGTACCATTCTCCAGGATTTAAGGTGCAGCTTTAGAGTTGCTACAACAAGCCTGTGGTCAGTATTGAGGAACTGAGCACTCCGGTAGACCCTGCAGTTCTGGATCATCCTCCAGCGACCGTCAATGAGGACATGGTCAATCTCCTTTGCCACACTGCCAGCGTTGGAATACCAAGTCCAGCGATGAGCTTGTGGGCGCTGAAACCATGAACCAGCCACCCTCAGTCCATGACTTCTTGCAAAGTCAAGGAACTTAGTGCTATTCTGGTTCATAGTTCCTGACCCATGGGGACCAACACACACCTCATAACCATCCCGATCAGTTCCAGTCGATGCATTGAAATCCCCCAAAATTAGAAGTGTATCTCGTCTGGGGCACTGTTCAACCACAGACTCGAGCGTGGCGTAGAATGCATCCTTCACGGTGAGATCACTCGCCTCAGTCGGAGCATAAACAGAGACCAGGGAAATGACACCTAAGGAGTGACTAATCCTTAATCTCATTATACGCTCGTTGACCGGTGTTACCTCAATTATCATTGGGGTCAGCTTATTGGACACAGCTACAGCAACTCCTTGGGTATGGTAACCATCAGAGCGACCAGACCAATAGTAGGTGTAACCACCCACCATTATCTCGCCGCAATCCGGTCTCCGAACCTCAGAGAGAGATGCAATCCCGATGTCCAAACGCTTGAGCTCAGATGATAACAGAGACAGGTGATCATCCTCACTTAGGGATAGGACATTCCAGGCACCCACCCGAAGGGACCGCCTCAGATTAGCCCAAGGAGACCGCCATATGGTGGACGACACCTCAGCACCACTCCGACACACTCTCCCGCAATCTGACCCAGGGATGTTACCCCGTGGTTTCCCTCCTATCATCAAAGATTGGGGTCCCGAAGGCTTTGCCCCAATCCCGTCATCCGGTGAGCTGCCCTGCGAAGGGAAGCTGCACAGGAGGTACTCCCACGGAGTGGGTTTTCAGATTTTTTTGCGTTTTTGCGTTTTGCGGAATGAAGGGTTTTACGGTGGCCGGAGTGCAAATCCTGCCACCAACCTCCTCATAAAAGTAACCCAACTGCAGGAGGACGTCCGCAGACACAGTTGGGCACTCGATATGGATGGCCGTTGGCTCACAAGGAGCTCCTCCACCCTTTGACAGGTTTTGTTTTTAATCCTGCTGGGTGTCCATATCCAAACACCCTCCTCACCAGAAAACCTGGTGGGGGAGACGGTTTAGTCGCCGACAACCCGACCATGGAACAGGTTAGTACAGGTTTACATGGAACCCGTAGCAGGTCACAAATCGAACCTGACCTGACCTGTCATACTTGCGTACGTAATAAATAGATGAAACCAAAGCATCCAAAATGCTAAAATTTATGTGTGAAGTCACAGGCCCACAGCAAACGGGAAGATACAAATCGGCTGACATGCGATTCTACAAATAACAAAAGCAGACAGGTAAAAAATATACATTTTATAATGATCATGAAAATCACCATAAGATACTTTCTTTTTATTTAATAATTTTTTTTTTTGGTTGAATGCTTTAAAAGGAATAGAAAAAAAAGTAAAGAATTGCAAGATAGAAATATGATGATTATATATGTTATGTGAATGATGTCGAGCTTTATCCTTATTGGAACAAATATTACTGTAAGGTCGTGTATGATGGTGATGTTGAGTGTAGTTCATTCATGTAAACAATTAGGTAATGAATGATAATTTATGCAAAGAGCGTTTCAAGTATAAGCATGACGTCAGCAAGCACTTGAACAGACACGAGGACTGAATTTCCTCTCAATGTATGCTCATGAAACACCGCCCTCTCCTCCCATCCCTCAATCCTCCAATCCCTCGCACCCCTTCCCCACCACTCCCCACCCCCCAACCCCGACTCCCCACCCTTCCCCTCCTCCACACCGACTTCCCACCTTCTGGCCAAACCACATTATTTTCTCTTATGGCTCTTTGGGTTTCAGGTCGGCTCCTTTTTAAATGTTATTTATCAAAGAAAAGTTTGCAAATGGAGATAAAAGTTCAGTTACAGGAAAATAATATAAACTAGAAGGGCACTCGGTCGAGCACATACCTCTCCCACGCAATGCTTAATCCACGAGAACATATCAGGCCCAATAGTTTTGAATGAAATATCAGGCTATATATCGTTTTTGGCAAGACAAACAGACAAACAAGAAAAAGACGTCATGCAAAGAACGGTACTTGAAATATCCATAAAACGAATTTGACCCCAAAAATAATTAGCTCGTTTTGAATTCATTGACCTGAAATATATATCCTCTTCAAATTTCAAGTCAATCGGATGAAATTTGAGGATTTTAGAAATTTCACCGGAGTGTTGACCTTTGGCCTATGTTGACCTTTTGACCTCAAAAACAAAAGGCTTCTTCCTTATGACAAACTCCACCATGTGGTGAAGTTTCGTGAAGATCGGTTTAAAATTGTGACCTGTCAGCGACAAACAGAGACAGAATAACAAAATCGACTGACCAATACACTTGAAAAATCTTCGATTTTGCAAATAAAAAAAAGACGTCGTGCAGAGCACGATACTTGCACAATCCACCCCCCTCTCCAGAGGTTGCCATGGATACATCAAATTGTCCATTTCATTAAGATTCAAATTGGCAATCTTAATCAAAGCTCAGGTCAATCGGAGGAAAATTGATTATTTTTCAGATTGAAATTGATGATTTTAGAAGTTTGACCTTGAGCTGACCTTTGACCTCAAAAACAGTTTGTTTCCAAATTCAGTGACGCAATATGCAATTACTGCTTAATCTTCAGGTTAATAGTATGAAAATTGATGATTTGTCAGATGAAATTTGATGATTTTAGAAGTTTGACTGAGTTGACCTTTGACCTGAAAAATAGTTGTTTTCCCAATTCATTGATGGACTATGAAATTGCAGTTCAACTTTCAAGTTTATAGGGTATAAATTGACAATTTTTTTCAATTGAAAATTGATGATTTTAAATGTTTGCCCTTGAGTTGACCTTTGAGCTTTTGACCTCAAATAGTTGGTTTCCCAATTCAGTGACGGAATATGCAAATGCTGTTCAAATTTCAAGTCAATCGGAGGAAAAAAATTACGATTTTAGAAATCAGACCTCAAGATGACCTTTGACCTCAAAATCAAGAGGCGTCTCAGTTGAGACTATCTCTACAATTGGTGAATTTTCATAATGATCGGTTTAGAATTGTGACCTGTGGGCGATTGACAAGCAAGCAAACGGACAGAGTAACAAAATAGACTGACCAATATACTTGAAAAATCTTTGATTTTGCAAGTAACAAACAGACAGACAGGGGCGAAACCATAACCTCATTCCACCTTCGGTGGCAGAGGTAATAATTCAAGGTAATTACAGGACGAATGTGTCTGGGACAGGTAGAGGTAATGAGTGGAAACAGTCACACCACCACTCACCACTGCTAATACACATGTGGGGATCACCGTCCATCCAAAAAAGTGATTGTCCAGGTAGCGAGTCATAAATATCCTCCATGAAGAAGACTTTTGCGAGGCAATGTCTGCTGTGAAAGCATTTATACAATAAGTTTTATCATGTTCCCAAAATGCATGAACAATGCAGAAGTTCAAGCAAGTGGCTACCTTTGAATGTACACACAATTAGCATATTAATAATGTATGTTTGAAGAAATATAGATCGAAAACATAAAGCTCCTAACCACTGAATGACTGACTGACTGACTCACTGACTGATATGAAAGATCAATACCTTCCGGGTGACATAGAAAGCTGAAATTCTGCGTGCCAATGGATATCGAAGCCGGTACAGCGGAATGATTCACAGAATTGTCAGACAACATCCAAAAATGAATTCATAGCATTAATTAAAATATAAATAAATGAAAAGAGGGGGGGGGGGAGAAGAAAAAAAAAAGAAGAAAAAAATGCAGGTGAGTGACCCGAGACAATGGAGAAGCACAGTGATTTTGTGTACCGGCAGACATCGAAGTGGATACATGAGGAAAAATCACACAACCATTGGAAAGGATCCCTAAATGAAAATATAAATAAATGGGGGGGGGGGGGGGAAGAAAAGAAATAAATGAAAAATCAAATCCAGGTGAGTGACCCGAGACAATTGGGAGGCATGGTTCATATGCTTACACAATGTGTAAGCACACTCCGCTAATACATATAGGCCTACAGCTCGAGAAAAAATTAAGAGACCACTGCAAAATTATCAGATTTTCTGGTTTTACGATTTATAGGTATGTGTTTGAGTAGAATGAACATTTTTGTTTTATTCTATAAACTACTGACAACATTTCTCCCTAATTCCGAATAAAAATATTGTCATTTAGAGCATTTGTTTGCAGAAAATGACAACTGGTCAAAATAACAACAAAGATTCAGTGTTTTCAGACCTCAAATAATACAAACAAAACAAGTTCATATTCATTTTTAAACAACACAATACTAATGTTTTAACTTAGGAAGAGTTCAGTAATCAATATTTTGTGGAATAACCCTGATTTTCAATCACAGCTTTCATGTGTCTTGGCATGCTCTCCACCAGTCTTTCACATTGCTGTTGGGTGACTTTATGCCACTCCTGGCGCAAAAATTCAAGCAGCTCGGCTTTGTTTGATGGCTTGTGACCATCCATCATCCTCGTGATCACATTCCAGAGGTTTTCAATGGCGTTCAGGTCTGGAGATTGGGCTGGCCATGACAGGGTCTTGATCTGATGGTCCTCCATCCACACCTTGATTGACCTGGCTGTGTGGCATGGAGCATTGTCCTGCTGGAAAAACCAATCCTCAGAGTTGGGGAACATTGTCAGAGCAGAAGGAAGCAAGTGTTCTTCCAGGACAACCTTGTACGTGGCTTGATTCACGAGTCCTTCACAAAGACAAATCTGCCCGATTCCAGCCTTGCTGAAGCACCCCCAGATCATCACCGATCCTCCACCAAATTTCACAGTGGGTGCGAGACACTGTGGTTTGTAGGCCTCTCCAGGTCTCCATATAACCATTAGACGACCAGGTGTTGGGCAAAGCTGAAAATTGGACTCATCAGAGAAGATGACCTTACTTCAGTCCTCTACGGTCCAATCCTTATGGTCTTTTGTAAACCTCAGCCTGGCTCTTCTTTGCTTCTCATTGATGAAGGGCTTTTTTCTAGCTTTGCACGACTTCAGCCCTGCCCCTCGGAGCCTGTTTCGAACCGTCCTCGCCGTGCACTTCACCCCAACTGCCGTTTGCCATTCTTTTTGAAGGTCACTTGATGTCATTCTACGGTTGTTGAGTGACATTCAAATGAGTTGGTGGTCATCCCGGTCAGTGGAAAGTCGTTTTCGCCCTCTGCCAGTCTGTAGCTTTGTTGTCCCCAATGTCTGCTGGGTGACCTTGTTCTTATGAACTGCCGTCTTTGAAATTTTAAGGATGGAAGCAATGTGACGCTCACTGTATCCCTCTGCCAGTAAAGCCAGAATTGAACCCTTCTTTTCCTCACTCAAAACTTTTCTTTTCAACTCTTTTGGCATGGTCAATAGTTATTTTTTTGATTCCAATTACTTTTGAGGTACGACTAGCACTGTTTTTGCCATCCAGCTGGTCCTATTGCAAGAGGATAGTGATGACCACAGCATTGGTTTTTATACTTTTCCTTGTTAAATAAGATTCGGTTCAGGTGATCACGTAATCAGTACCTCACTAAGTAGAATGAGATGTGCCTGTGTTGGAATTCAACAGACACTGGAATGGAATGGCTGCCATACATGTGGAGATGCTGATTTAAATTTTTTTTGGAGTGGTCTCTTATTTTTTTCCAGAGCTGTGTATACATATATATATATATATATATATATATATATATATATATATATATATATATATATATATATATATATATATATATATATATATATTGTTGTGGTTACCAGATTCGCAAACCACCATTCAGGTCCCTTAGGTGAGGTATCTCGGTAAGTGCATGTGTAGTTAGGCCCAAACCCGTTGTCTAGTGGGAATACATGTCATTTATGCGAGCTGCGACTCTTCAGGATAGCCGTTTTTCTTTTACTATCTTTATTTTGGACCAACCGCCATGATCACAACCACAACATCAACCACCGACCACAACCACCGCTTCACCACAACCGCCACGACCTTCACGCACACCTCACAACCGTAGCATCGCCACCGTTCTTGCCCCGCTGTGGGTACCGGTGTTGGACTCATGCAGAACACGCGTCGAACAGCGTGTACAAAATCACGGATTTTGTGCTTCAAAAACGGATCAAAAACGACACACGCCCACTTTTTGCCGTCCAATCGGTGAGCGAGGGGCGATTTGGCCCCGCCTCCAGAACGATCGATATATGCAAATTTGTGGATCAAAAAGCCTTCACGCCCACTTTTTCTCGGGCCAATGGGGAGCGAGGTGAAAGGTCAAAGGGAGGGGGTCAAAGGCGAAGTTACGGGGGGATAAAAGGACGGTGTTCGTCAGTCAGAAGAGAGTCGCAAACGAGAACGAGAAGGAGTCGAGAACGAGAAGGAGTCGGAACGGAGGGGACGAGTGTGGAAGACTGGAGCCCGAAGCCTGCAGTGGCTGGAGAAGCTGAAGAGAGTCGGACGAGGGGGTGCTCGCGTCGGTGCCAGGAGCTGCACGCCCGAGGGAGGCCGGCAGCGCGACCTGGCCGAGGTGGAGACGCACACCAGGGATAATAAAGATCCTCTATACCCCGAGCATCAGCAACCCCCTCCTGTTTCCCCCCGCGCTGAGATAGTGCGACCAAGGGGGCCCGTTCCCACCCCCTGCCAGGCACTGTCCACGAGGCCCGCGGGTTGCGGGGCCATCGCCGCTCCGCGTCTCATCACCAGACGGGTAGGCCCGACCCGGTCTCGGCCTCAGGCCTGCCTCATTCTTGAGGTATTTCTTTTCCTTGGTTTTGGGTATGTGTTGTCGGCGCCGTCTGTGAAGTAGAATTGTATAAGTGTTGCCGTGTGCTCGGTAGTCGGTATTAGCTCTGCACTGTGTTTTCACTTTTATGTTTGCTTTTTGTGTAAATGGAATTGTGTTTTCTTTTTTTGTGTGCATTTGGTGGAATTGTATTTGTGTGCTTCCCGTGTGCCGCGAATAAATGTGCTTTATTGTTGAACTGTTCTCCCGCTTCGCTTCGTCTTTTCCTCCATTGAATCCCCATCTTGCTTCACGTAAAGGGTTGGTAGTGGGCTGAATACGCCCGATAATTAATCGAACCGTCGAGGTCGACGATAACACCGCTCGGTTATTCTGATAGTACGGAACGGGTCGCTTAAGTGGCCCGTGTCCGAAGTCGACCTGCGGCGAGGTGCGATCGCCCGGTCTACCCTCCGCGTGGGTACTTAGGTAGGTCGAATTCGGCGAGCAACCCTATCCCACGCGGGGGCTGATTGGCTCGATCGCGGTGAGACCGAAAGGTCCACCCGTGACTGGTTCCCGGCGTTAGTCCGAGAGGGTCACGACTGGATTGTCCGTCCGGTGGGCGACGTGCCGCGATTCGAGTTACGTGGCCGTCGCACGCCGGCGGGCGCGAAAACCGCGACACTGGTGTCAGGAGTGGGATATAAACTCATCGCCCTCCTCGCGGCACTGGTATCGGAGAACAGGAAAACGGGCTCTCCTGTCTCCGGCTAAATTCACGGGAATCGGTCCAGGGGTGAGAGAAGCGACCCCCGATTCCCTCCAAATTACGAGCGATTTAAATTAACCCTTCACGAGAAGCAAGATGGCGTCTCAAGGCGAGCGGGAGCCGGGGGTATTAGAAATATATATGTGTAATAATGTAGAGTCCATGGTCCAGGATGGAATCCCCGAGCAGGAAATGTTCATTGTGCAGGAACACGGACTCGCCCAACTGAACCCAGGGCCCGAGGTGGGTGCGGCAGCGGCCGCGGTGTATGACACCTCCCCCCCCCCTCTCCACCAAGACCCTTCCCCAACCCTTGCCGAAACGGCTCAGCTGAGTGCATCCAACATGGCCCAGCTATGCGCCATGCTGGCGGCAATGAACAAACAAATGAATGAAGTGAAAACGAAGATGGATACAAATACAAATGAAATGAAAAACGAAATGAACAAGCAAATGAATGAAGTGAAAACGACGATGGATGCGAATACACAGCAAATAAACGGAATGGAAGCAAACATGAAGGAAGAGATGAAAAAGCTGCGGGGTGAGACGCAGAACATGGGCCGATGCCTGCAGGCGGGCATGAAGGCCGTGAGCAGGGAACTTAAAATGGCGACTCCACGTGTCGGAACGAACGAGCTGGAAGGGGGTGCAACGGCTGACAGGCCCGCGGTGGAGGCGGGTAAGGAAAAAGTAATTCGGGAGACAAGAGACGAGGTGAAAGTAATTGCGAGGGAGAGAAAAGAACAATTAATACGGAAAGCAAGGATGAGGTACGCGGAGATCGTGAAAGAGCAAGGAGTGAAAAACAGGGAAGGACGGGAGCGACTTAAAGAGAAAGCAAGGTTGACCTACATAAAGATAAGGGAAAGACGCCAGAAAGAAGCAGAGACCAATAAACACGATGAAGACGGGGTAAGTGACGCGCACACACACACTGAGGTAGTGGAGGATAGTGAGGTTGAGCTCGCGGAGCGTGTGGGGACCCGGCGTGAGCAGCTGGATGACCTCCTCCAGGAACGAGGGGAGGGAGTATGCCCCCTTGAGGCGAGTCACGACCAGGTGAGTTCGGTCGTGCTTTGCGAGGTTGAGGGGATGAGTGCTGTGGACAGGTGCTTGGAGAGCTTGGGGGGTATAGAGGCCCCGGAGACCCTTGTGGGGACACGAATCCCCAGTGTGGTTGTCCCTGTGTGTGTGGTGCAAGGTGTGAGTGCGGCACCGTGTGTGGAAGAGACCGCGTGTGTGAGTGTCGCCGTGTGTATGGATGAGGCACCGCGGGTGAGTGCCCCCGCGTGTGTGAGTGAGGCGCGGAGTATGAGTGAGGTACCGCGGGTGAGTGCCCCCGCGTGTGTGGATGAGGCACGGAGTGCGAGTGAGGCACCGCGGGTGAGTGCCCCGCACGCGTGAGTGAACGGCCGTGTGCAAGGTCGCTGTGTGCAAGGGAGACCGTGTGTGTGAGAGAGCGGTATGTAAGGGAGATGTCGGTTGGCATGCGGGAGCACGCAGCCGCGTCTCCCCGTGTGAATGTGATGGAGTGGACTGTGTGCGTCGTAACACGCAGGTGTGCGTGGGTCGAATGGCGACGACGGCGACATGACAGGAACGAAAGCCGAGTAGCGGCTGTGGTTGTTTCGAGGACCGTGCCGGGTTCGCCCAGCAGTGAGCACGCGGTTCGTGCTGTGCAACGCACGAGACCACCACGTGCTCGCTTGCGAGAGTGAAGTCCCGGTCCGGAAACGCACGCGGTGGATTTGCCGATCCCGCGGACGGACAAAGTTTAGGCAGGTAAATGGATTTGGACCGGACGGGTTCTCCACGCGATCGTGTGTGTTAAGCTCCAACGGGAAAAGCACATGTGTTCGCGTGGGAAACCCCTCGAGACGTGGGGCTTGTGTTTTTTTTTTTTGCGCACGGTGACGTCATGGCTGCACGTGTGGTTGGAATCCGGCAGGAGGGGTATCTCGGCCGATGGTACCGTCCAAGGAGGGACGAGGAACACGTGCAGCTGCATGACGTCACGGGCAGGTACAAAGTGCGCGAGCTCTGAGTTGCCGCGCTGGCGCTGCGCATGTAAAGAAAAAAAAAAAAAAAGAACAAGCCTCACTTTCGGGTACACAGGATTCCTGGGCAAGGGGTGGAAGACCCCCCTTGCCCTGGGCACAGGATGAAAACTAGTTAGGGGGAAGGGTTAGCTTAGCTAGACCGACTCCATGGGGCAGGGGTAAGTCCTCATGGAGTCCGTGGAATGGATTAGTTAGAGGGATTGTAGCCAGATTTAGGTTGGGAAATAAAATGAATTTTTGAGTTAGGAGACGGACAGACTGGTGAATGTGTAGTGGGGACGTAGCTTAGCTACGTAGTGTTAAAAGGAACGTGCTGTAGTTTAAGGGACGACGTGGGAGCACGAGTTAGTTAGGGGATGTAGTTAGGAGGATGGCAGAGTTCAGCAGTGTGTGTGTGTTGAAGAGTTGGTGAGTGAAGTGGAAGCATGTGCTTGGTGAGTGAGTGAGGCCAGCGGGTCTGTGTGTATGGAGCGAATGGGGAATGCATGGTGCGATGAGTGATTGGGGGGAGGAGTGACTCCCGCCCAAGGGACCCCGGGGTCAGTATAAAGTGAGTTAGGGGGTTAGTCAAATTGAAAAATGGAGGTCGTTTTGCTGTTGGTGGGAAAGTAGGCTCGAGACCCATTTGGAGGGGTGCAGGAGCCCTGTTGACGGGCTTGGGAGCGTGGCTGCGAAAGGTGAGTATCGCTGAGTGGGTACCCCGGGCACCAGGCTAGTCGGCCGCGGTAGGCCATGGGCCCATGGGGGGCCGGGATAGAGTAGTGGGCACGGGTGCGCCTGCTTGGTGCGGGGGCCCGGGGCGCCATTAGCCGCGTGGGCAGTGTTGTGGGCACGGGTGACCCTCGGAAAGGGGCCCGGGAGGCCGGCCTGCCACGTGTGCGTTTCAGGGGAGGTGCCATGGGGGGCACTCCCCGGTGTTAGGGAGCTGGTAGGCTCGGAGGCAGTGTAGTGCCCGGGGGTGCCATAGCGGGAGATTCGGCAGAGGGTCGTGCCTGCCAAAAAGGAGCCACGTGTCCCAGCCATGAGACCGTGTGAGGGCACGGAGAGAAAACTGGGGGGGCAAGGCCCGAAATTGTGAGGACACCAACACAGGCGACGGGAATCTGGGTTGTTAGAACCAATAGTTTAAGCGAGAGGCGCTTGTTGAAAGCCCCGGGGTAGTTTAGCAGTTAAATGGTTAGGGTAGATTAGGAGATGTACCCCTCCGCACCATCCATCCCCTCGCTCTCGTTGTGGGCCGCTGGACCCACTTTGGGTTAGATCGCCGAACTCTGGGGAGGCCATTCTGAGGCTTCGTTGGGCCTCGACACAGGACGTTAGCTCTCCCTTATTCCCCTCTGGGAAGGGAACGTAGGGGTTGGGAGTAGGCTAGGTGACAGGATAGGTTAGCCGAACAAGGACGATAAAGGGGGTTAGGGGACGATTTATAGTGGGGGAGTAAAAATAAAAACAACAAAAAAATTAAGTTGGGGCTAAATTGGGGTTTGACAAATTAAGGGAGTGGGTAGGTACAGTGACAGGCAAAGGCGATAGGTGGGAGGGAGACAGGTAGGTAGGTCCGAGCCCGCCTTCCGAGTGGCCAGCACCACCGCACTCCCTCCACCAACCTCCACTGAACGGCAAAGGCTGGCCACTTCATCGGCTGGCCGTGTTTTACTTCAAGGCGGAGGCCGGCCAACTTCATCGGCAGCTGTGTGCTGCAAGGCCTGTGCCGGCCAGTTCATCTGCCGGCTGTGTTTGCCTGCAGCGGCCTTCTTCTGCGGGCTGTGTTTGCCTGCTGCCTTTGCCATGCCATGCCCACTGCCCATGTTCACCAGCCCCGTTCAATTTTGCTTTGCCCCCCCCCCCCCTGTTCATTTCCATGTGCGCCAGGATCAAGGCAACAGTTTGCAAGCTGCGAGAACTGCCCTGTTGGCAGCTACAACACGGGCCTGCAGTGGCAGCCCGTGCACCGTGTTTTGCGTCCATCCATTCATCCATCCATTCGTTGTGTTCATTGCGTGTGCCACTTGAGCTGGCACGGAGACTGCGTTGTGCAGCCCAAGCACCGTTGTGGTTCACTGAGTTCAGTTCAAAAGGGAAGGCCTTGGACTGCGTGTGAGCAGCCAGCCACGTTCCCTGTCACCTGCATTGTTTTGAGCCAGAGACTGCATGCGGGCAGCCTGGCTCCCTGCTAACTGCTTTTCTTTTGCAGAGTTCAATGATCCTGGGCCATGGTTTAGTGTAAGATTTGTAAGTTAAGGTAAGATGTACTGTACATATGAGTGCGCCCCCGGCATGTTTGTCTTAGCGCCGGCAATTTTATTTAAGTCGTCCGTGTGAGTGAGTTTGTTTAGATAGTTACGCAGCCCTCAGGTTATTTATTTTGGGGACACGAATACCATGAATGTCGCACTCAGGGATCCGTAGGTAAAGTGTACTAGGGGAAAACTACACATGATGGCACACGAAAATTTGACGACTCGGGACGAGTCTGTAAAAAGGGAAGGGGTAGTGTTGTGGTTACCAGATTCGCAAACCACCATTCAGGTCCCTTAGGTGAGGTATCTCGGTAAGTGCATGTGTAGTTAGGCCCAAACCCGTTGTCTAGTGGGAATACATGTCATTTATGCGAGCTGCGACTCTTCAGGATAGCCGTTTTTCTTTTACTATCTTTATTTTGGACCAACCGCCATGATCACAACCACAACATCAACCACCGACCACAACCACCGCTTCACCACAACCGCCACGACCTTCACGCACACCTCACAACCGTAGCATCGCCACCGTTCTTGCCCCGCTGTGGGTACCGGTGTTGGACTCATGCAGAACACGCGTCGAACAGCGTGTACAAAATCACGGATTTTGTGCTTCAAAAACGGATCAAAAACGACACACGCCCACTTTTTGCCGTCCAATCGGTGAGCGAGGGGCGATTTGGCCCCGCCTCCAGAACGATCGATATATGCAAATTTGTGGATCCAAAAGCCTTCACGCCCACTTTTTCTCGGGCCAATGGGGAGCGAGGTGAAAGGTCAAAGGGAGGGGGTCAAAGGCGAAGTTACGGGGGGATAAAAGGACGGTGTTCGTCAGTCAGAAGAGAGTCGCAAACGAGAACGAGAAGGAGTCGAGAACGAGAAGGAGTCGGAACGGAGGGGACGAGTGTGGAAGACTGGAGCCCGAAGCCTGCAGTGGCTGGAGAAGCTGAAGAGAGTCGGACGAGGGGGTGCTCGCGTCGGTGCCAGGAGCTGCACGCCCGAGGGAGGCCGGCAGCGCGACCTGGCCGAGGTGGAGACGCACACCAGGGATAATAAAGATCCTCTATACCCCGAGCATCAGCAACCCCCTCCTGTTTCCCCCCGCGCTGAGATAGTGCGACCAAGGGGGCCCGTTCCCACCCCCTGCCAGGCACTGTCCACGAGGCCCGCGGGTTGCGGGGCCATCGCCGCTCCGCGTCTCATCACCAGACGGGTAGGCCCGACCCGGTCTCGGCCTCAGGCCTGCCTCATTCTTGAGGTATTTCTTTTCCTTGGTTTTGGGTATGTGTTGTCGGCGCCGTCTGTGAAGTAGAATTGTATAAGTGTTGCCGTGTGCTCGGTAGTCGGTATTAGCTCTGCACTGTGTTTTCACTTTTATGTTTGCTTTTTGTGTAAATGGAATTGTTTTCTTTTTTTTGTGTGCATTTGGTGGAATTGTATTTGTGTGCTTCCCGTGTGCCGCGAATAAATGTGCTTTATTGTTGAACTGTTCTCCCGCTTCGCTTCGTCTTTTCCTCCATTGAATCCCCATCTTGCTTCACGTAAAGGGTTGGTAGTGGGCTGAATACGCCCGATAATTAATCGAACCGTCGAGGTCGACGATAACACCGCTTGGTTATTCTGATAGTACGGAACGGGTCGCTTAAGTGGCCCGTGTCCGAAGTCGACCTGCGGCGAGGTGCGATCGCCCGGTCTACCCTCCGCGTGGGTACTTAGGTAGGTCGAATTCGGCGAGCAACCCTATCCCACGCGGGGGCTGATTGGCTCGATCGCGGTGAGACCGAAAGGTCCACCCGTGACTGGTTCCCGGCGTTAGTCCGAGAGGGTCACGACTGGATTGTCCGTCCGGTGGGCGACGTGCCGCGATTCGAGTTACGTGGCCGTCGCACGCCGGCGGGCGCGAAAACCGCGACAATATATATATGGGATATATATATATGGGCGGGATACAAGCTGTCAAAATATACAATATATATATATATATATATATATATATATATATATATATATATATATATATATATATATATATATATATATATATATTGTGGCAGTTCTTGGAACCGCATGCAAACAACAGATAGTGGTCCCAAGACAGATGTTCCATTAATATATATGGAGATAGTCCCTTTCCTTTTGTTTAGCAGGACAACAAGGGAGTGCGTTGCGATGACCTAATAGCTAAGTCTGCTTAAATCATTTTCTTCTTTATTTCGTCCCCACTCTTCTTTTCGTCTGATTATTCCTGAGGTTCCAAGGTGGAATAGGATTATTCCAAAGGTCCACAGTAAATCAGTGCGTGCGGATCCGCGGTGAGGAAACTGCTGCACAGGTCCTCATTCCCGGGCGAGCCCTAAACCCGGCATGTGCAGCGAGTGATGCGCACTTGGCAGTGCGGGGTTGTCGACTCGAGCTTCCGATTGTCTGGGGAGGATTGCCGGTTGCATTGAAAAGGCAAACGAATGAGTGTCTCTTAAGAGGCTGCACGAATGTTTTTTTCCACGGCATGGGAAACACAGCCAGCACGACGCCCATGCTGCACAAAACGCGTACGGAGGCCGATAAAGCCGACTCCACGTCATGTTGGGCGGGATACGAGTGTGCGGGTAGAAGCGGCTTGTTCCTTTTCAACCTCAATATCCGACACATATTGGTGTTCGCCCCACGCACACGCTAGCGGAGTCATGTGAACGCGAGCGCTGGCCACGTGCGTAATGGCGGAACCGTGCACATGTATGGAATGTGCTTGAAAGCAGACACGTACGCCGCTTGTGAAACGTGCATGGATTTATCCATGGTGATGTACCTTCGGCCCTCGCTGGCAGCAGCGGATTCTCCACAGATGGTGAACGTCTTCTCTTCTCTCTGGCCAGTGAAGCTGCGATCAAGCCGAGGAATGTACAGTGCATGCCACGTTGGCGCGCGAAGCGAGCGCGTTTATAAACGCTGGGCAAACCCCCAAGCGGGCATGCGGGACCCTCGACCGGTCGCCCGGGCACGGCCCGGGGTTTTTGGCAGGATGATTCGCGTGCAAATTTTGGTGTGGGCGATTCGTGTCATGTTGTGGGGTCGGAGCGAAATATGTTCGATGTCTGGGATGGCCTTGCCGGAAACGAAGTGAGGCGGTTTCCGGCCCAAGCTGGCGGGCCACATGAGGGGTTGGGGCCTATCGGAGCGCCCGATTCAGGTGATGACATAACGATTCAGGGTGGCCCCTCCCCCCGAGCTACAAATCCTATAAAGGTCGGAGAAGTCCCTCCGCCACTCTCTTGCTCTGTGAGTTTCTCCGCCTCTCTCTCGCCTCGCCTACACCGCCACGACCCGCCTCCTGCTGCCCGGACTCCGCCTCATCATCTCCGCCCCACTACGTCAACCCCACCCGCCTACCTGGTCCCGCCTACTACTCCGTCCTCGCACTCTGGACTCCACCCCTTCTCGACTCAAGCTCCTCCTTTATTGTGCCCAATTCCTGGTTCTAAACTCCCTCTTCATCGGGTTTTCTGTGTCTGTGTGTGTGCGTGCGTATGTGTGTGTCTTGGCGCCTGTCTGCCAAAGTAAGACTGCAGAAGATCGTTATTATTATTGTTATTAATTTCGTGTTAAGTCTGCTCTGTGTCCCCTTTTGTAAGTTGCCTGTTTATTTGCTGCACCACACCTCTCTCCCCTATCTCTGCACAACACACCCCAATAAATCTTCACTGTGCCACATGTCTTTCCTCGCCCACTGTTAATAAATTATCATCAGAAATGTTCCCAGCTCGTCTATGTGGTTTCTTTCATTGATCCAGCATGGTCCGAATCCTAGTTTAGCCGGGACTTTATTCCCAATGATCCGTTCCTTTTAGCGGGTACGTCCTTGGCAGTGTCGCTCAGCTGCATCCGATCCGGTTAGGACAAAGCGTACCGAGGGCGTGTTCCCCGGTAATTTAACCATATGATTAATTAGGTAATCCGATTAACCCATCGACGGGAGGACCCGAGGTCACGCGGTTGAGTTATTGGCGTCCACGGTCGGTTAAGCAACCCGCCGCATCACAGAATTATCCGTGTGCGAGGGCCTACAATTCCGGGGAGTCTGGTGGGAACAGAAATAGCTTCCCCCACACAGTGGTCTTCTAATCCGACCCCCTGGCCCGTAACAATATGTATATATAGTATATACATATATATATATATATATATATATATATATATATATATAAATATATATATATATATATATATATATATATATATATATATATATATATATATATATACATATATGTTGTTGCGGTTCTCAGAACCGCATGCATCCAACATACAGTGGTCCCAAGACAGTTATTCCATTAATATACGTGTAGATACATCTTACATCTTGCTTTCCGCACGACCTCTTGGATTTCTTGTCAACAAAAGTCCAAGAGGTCAAAAGTAACTCCTGGCTCTGGTGGGCAGTCAAAGACCTGTATGTATATGTATGTATATATATATATATATATATATAAATATATATATATTTATATATATATATATATATAAATATATATAAATATATATATATATATATATATATATATATGTATACATATATATATATATATATATATATATATATTGTTGCGGTTGTGGAAATTCATAAAAACACCATTCAGGTTACCCGAAGATCAGTTATTTCGATAAGTAAGTGTTTCAGGTTAGAATCCCCACCGATGTGTAAAGGGCATTGTTTGTGTGCCAGGCTGCGAATATTTGAGGTAGCCGTTATTCTTTCTCAGTCTTTATTTTAACAAACATCGCAACGCCATCATTTCCAACAAACATTGCAACGCCATCATCTCCTACAAACATCACAATGCCATCATCTCCTACAAACATCACAACGCCATAATCTCCTACAAACATCGCAATGCCATAATCTCCTACAAAAACCCCATCATCATCGACAAACAATGCTGCCTCCGGCGGTTCGCCGCGGCGCGAGCCGATTTGCATAATCGGATCAAAACGAGGGTTTCCCCGACGCCAACCCGTGGCGTCGAACATGGGGTTCCCAGCGAGGCGTACCAGGGGTGAGAAGTCAGAGGTGAAAAGTGGGCGGAGCTCGGCCTCGGATGAGAGGTCGAAGGGCGGCTCACCCCGGGCCAATATAAGGGCGAAGCTCGAACGAGTTCGGGGCTGATTCGGCAGATTCATCACTCTCTGGAAACGGGCTGCAGCATGGAGAAGCGGGCACTCGCAGATTAATCGCTCTCTGGAGACGGGCAGTCGCGGGAGAGGAAGGCACATGGAGCATGCATTCGGGGGAGGAGGCAGATGGTGGCGGCAGCGCGGAGCAGCGGGTGCTCGGGATATTCGTCCCTCTCTGGAATCGAACAGCTGCGTCGTGGTCTGGGCGAACGGCCCTGAGACGGTCGAGCGACGCTGAGGTAGTGAACGGGCACAAAGAGCATCAACTCTAAAAGAGCAAAAGACCCTTTCACTCCTCAGAGCACGTCGCCGGCCAGGCCCGACCAACCAGGCCGCAGTGGAGGCCGGACGACCGAGGGGAACTGAGCAAGCCGCCCGGCCGCTAAGCGACTGGCACGTAGCGATACAAGGGCCAAACAGGAACATCCGGGGTCACCGACACGAAGACCTTCGAGTCGCCACAAGGGTCTGCAAGGTAACCTGCTTGGCCTGTTGTGAGCCCTCGGCCATCCAGGCTCCAAGTTGAAATAAAGGCTCATGAGCCCGTTTCTTTTCGTGGGTTTTGTATGAAAGTCTGTGGCGCCTTGTCTTTAAAAGTAGAATTGTTGGTTAAGTGCGTGCCTGTACATAATAAATAGACATCAGCTGTAGGCTTTGCTTGTGTCATGTCCCCTTCCCCCCATTGATTGCTTGCCTGTATAAACAAATGCCCCCATTGTTTGAATGTCAATCTGCTCGTTGCGTCATTTCTCCCCATTGACTTCCACGGCGTGTTCGGGAAATTAGCCGGCTATTAAAGCCAAATAAAAGTGGTCATTTGGTCCGACGGAATTTGGCGAATAAAACCGCTCGGCATCGCACACGGAACGAGCGCGCTTCGCGGCTCGTTTCCGTCCGAGTCCTGTCGAGGTATAAATTCTCGGTACTTCTGTCTGTGCGGATAATTAGGTATATCAAGATTCGGCGATTAACCCTGTCCCGCGTGGACAGAATATTGACAGTTTATGGTGTGTTAAGGCATCCGTAGCAGGTTTCCGGAGTTGTCCAGAAGCTACGACTGAATTCCGGGTTTCGGCGGACGCGCGACTGCGATTGGGCCTTAAGCGGTTGTGCGTGGCCGTCCGAAACGGCAAATTCGTAACAATATATATATATATATATATATATATATATATATATATATATATATATATACACACACACACACACTGTATACATGAGGATATATATATATTGTTGCGAATTCACGCCCGCCGGCGTGCGATCGACCGCGTGTAGCCAAAAGCAGCCGCCTTGCCCACCGGAACGGACAATTCAGTCGTGACCCTCCGGGAACTACCGCCTGGAGCCAGTCACGGGTGGGGGGTTTAACCTCACCAGAACTCAGTCCGCATTCTACCCGTGCGAAATAGGGTCCGATCGCCGAATGGTCGATTTACCTAAGTACTCGCACGAGTAGCGTACCGAGGAGTTGTACCATGCCACAGGCCGACTCCGGACACGAACCGCTTAAGCGGTTCGTTCCGTATTACAGGGATAACGGAGCGGAGTTATCATCGGCCTTGACGGTTCCGATTAATTACCGGGCGTTTTAAACCCACTATCAATCCCTTACGTGATGCAAGATGGAGATTTCAATCAGGGGAGAAAAGATGCAACAAAACGGGGAACAGTTCACACAATGCACATTTAATGCGCATAAACGAAAAGCACGTATTTACAGTTGCAGCAACAATCAATCATTCACGTATACAGTCAAGCAAGGAACAAAAGCAAGAACGGACGCAGAATTACAACCGAATATCATTATTTACACAAGCACACTTATACAGTTCTAAACTTTACGGACTGGCGCCACACACACACATTTACACAAAACCCCAAAGAAAAGAAAGTCGTGACTTCCCTGCGCGCCGTTGAGTCCTCCTCCCGTGACCTCAGCATGGTCGCGCCTGGCTCCAATCTCCCTCGCGGCCGGCGAACCGTCTCCGGCACTCCTCGTCCAGACGCGTAGGCTGGCGCCCCACAGCCGGCTCTGCCGCGTTTCACATCCGCGCCTCCCGCGTGGAAGGCCGCTCGCTAAGCCACGAGCGCAGGATCAAGATGACAGGAGACTCAGCAACGACGAGTGAAGAGAGACAGAGAAGAAGGGGAAGAAGGGCGCGCCCCGCCGGTGTCCGTCTTTTATGGAGCGGGGCTCCGCCCTTCACAGTGCGGGGCTTCGCCCGTCGCTCCGCCCCGTTCTCGGCTCCACCTCCCTTCGAGGCGTTTCGAGAAGCCTCTGGAAATGGGGCGTGCACTCACTCCGAACGCCTCACGCCGCGCATCCACCAATCGGGAGCGAGCCGCCGCACCCTCCCCTTCACACCGAGCATGGTGGGGGGATTCAGGCAGAAGCAACAGGCGGGGAAAACCCCACAGGCTCCACAAGTGCTTTTGTTCTTGCACGCGCCTGCACGGTGCTCGTTGAATGGCAATTGGCGAAGATGTGGTAGAGTAGTTGTGGAAGGTGGCGTCGTGTAGTGAATGGCGTGATCGTGAGATGTTGGTTGTGGCAATGTTCATTGTTGTGTTTGCACCAAATTAACTATAGTCAAAGAAGAATGGCTAACTGAAGCGTCGCAGCCCGGATGAATCACACATATTCCCTCTATACAACGGGTTTGGGCTAACTACACATGAACTTACCGATATATCTCACCTGAGGACTCTTTATGGTGTAATGCGAATTTCCACAACCGTAACAATATATATATATATATATATATATATATATATATATATATATATATATATATATATATACATACACACTGTATACATGAGGATATATTGTTGCGGGGCCGGGTATCGGCGACGAGCACAACCGCTAGATGGAGCAGTAGGGTCGACTCCACCAATCACCCGGAATTTATAGGTCGTCACCCCGGATAACTCCGGAGCCGACGGGTCCCTTATCAGATCAAAGTTCGCCAATAGGTTGACCACGTGGAGTAGGGTCGATTGCCAATTTCAATTTACCTAAATACCCACGTCGTCCAACTACCGGGGAAATTCACCCTCGACGATGCTCAGACAGGAACGAGACACCAGCGTACTCGAACCGTGTGCGACTCGAGCGGATGGCCACCGAGCTTCTGTCGGTCCAAATATCTCTTTACAGCGGCAACAGCCTGGCTAATTCTCCAACACGCATCGTGTTAAACCAAGAAAAGAAAGGACGAGGACGAACTGATACATTTAACATATGGTTTATTTATAATGGAGCAGGGGGGGGGGCATGTAAGAAGCAGAGTTATCCGAATAATAAAAGGCACGTATGTACAGCAAGGCAATTATACAATTTCTATTTACTGGGCTGGAGCCACAAACACACGCACACACACCCAAAAGAATCGGACCCAAAGCGGCCTTTATTGAGGCCTCCAGCTTGGATGGAGAGGTGAGCTGCAGACCAGAACCTGCCTCGGACCTGTCCACCTTGTGTGGTCTTGAGCCGATTCGAACCAGGCACCAGCGAGAGGTGAGCCGAATCCAGACACTGGCGAGCAGCGATCAGCCTCCCGAGCTCCGGCGGATCCTCACGCGCTCCAGAACACACGCTGGTGAAGACGAGGCGCCGATCCTTCGTAACCCGCTCGAGTTGATTCAACCAAACAACAACTTTCTTAAATAAGAACAGAGTTCAATTTGTTCGACCACTTTATTAGCGTGGAACGACAATAATCAAACAAGTATTGAACAGGTTGAAACACCCACAGCATCCCTGGCTCCGGCTCAGGCTGCACATGCGCACTGGCACAGGGGACCGTCGATATGTAGAAGTACCGTAAAGTACAATGTTCTCTATTTCTGTGCTCTCCGTTCCCTTTTTATACCTCTCGGGCGCAGCTCGCTGAGGCGTGGCCCGTTCGCTGTGGGTGGGGCCTGACCTTTCCCCTACTCGGCACGCCACCAAGCGAATCGGTGGGTGAGGCATGTCGCATTCCATGACTTGGAGTGCCCAAGCGAGCTGATGGGTGGGGCCTGACCTTTCCCCTTCTCGGCGCGCCGCCAAGCAAATCAGTGGGTGGGGCATGTCGCATTCCATGACTTGGAGTGCTCAAGCGAGCCGATGGTTGGGGCATGACCTTTCCCCTACTCGGCACGCCACCAAGCGAATCGGTGGGTGAGGCATGTCGCATTCCATGACTTGGAGTGCTCAAGCGAGCCGATGGTTGGGGCATGACCTTTCCCCTACTCGGCACGCCACCAAGCGAATCGGTGGGTGAGGCATGTCGCATTCCATGACTTGGAGTGCCCAAGCGAGCCGATGGTTGGGGCATGACCTTTCCCCTACTCAGCAAGCCGCCAAGGGAATCGGTTGGTGGGCATGTCGCATTCCATGACTTGGAGTGCCCAAGCGAGCCGATGGTTGGGGCATGACCTTTCCCCTACTCGGCATGCCACCAAGCGAATCGGTGGGTGAGGCATGTCGCATTCCATGACTTGGAGTGCCCAAGCGAGCCGATGGTTGGGGCATGACCTTTCCCCTACTCGGCACGCCGCCAAGGGAATCGGTTGGTGGGCATGTCGCATTCCATGACTTGAAGTGCCCAAGCCAGCGCGTGGAGAATGCCGGGAGCAGAGGGTTTTCGTTGGTGTTGTGAAGATAAAAGGAAACCCTGACTATAAAAATAAAATAACTTCACAGCGCCTGAACATTTATTCACCCATTAGACGAGGGAAAGGGAGCTATCTATCCACATTCACTTATCGAAATAACTGAGCTTGAGGACCTGAATGTTGTGTGCTCATGGCTTCCAGATTTGCAACTATATATATATATATATATATATATATATATATATATATATATATATATATATATATATATATATATATATATATATATATATATATATATATATATATATATATATATGTGTATACTCAATATGTATATATATGCTGTATATATATATATATATATATATATATATATATATATATATATATATATATATATATATGTATATATATATATGTATTCTGTATATATTTATGCATGCTGTAGAAATGTATGAAGTAAATATATATATATATATATATATATATATATATATATATATATATATATATATATATATATATATATATATATATATATATCTTATCATGGATCGGCTCACTCTGCTCACCTCACCACACGTCGCCATGGTGCATCAAACACGGCTACATTATTAAAAACACCTCAGTAACACACAATTCAAAACACCTCACCACCATGTTATTAAAACATCTCACGAACACATTATTAAAACCTCACCATCACGTTTCCGCCACGTTAGTAAATCACCTCACCGCCACATTATTAAAACCTCACCATCACATAACCACCTCGTTAGTAAATCACCTCACCACCACGTTAGTAAATCACCTCACCGCCACATTATTAAAACATCACCATCACGTAACCACCTCGTTAGTAAATCACCTCACCGTCATGTTATTAAAAACACCTCACCACCACATTATTAAAACCTCACCATCACGTTTCCACCACGTTAGTAAATCACCTCACCATCACATTATTAAAACCTCACCATCACGTTTCCACCACGTTAGTAAATCACCTCACCGCCATGTAATAAGAACACCTCGTGTCCCCATAATTTAAAACAGCTCTCACTGTGCAATTCAAAACACTTCACCACATGTCGCCATGGAGACAGGCTTGTTTTATCTGCACGATAAGGACGTGACTTGTCGGCTTGTCATGATTTACACCGAGCAGAATTCAAACATTTAATTTCAAATTTTATTGTAATATTTATGATTAATTACATTTTTATAAGCAATTTAAGTTGAAGATTTAAGGGAATTTTTTTTTTTTAATACCCTGAGAGGACATGGTGAACACATGGGAGAGGTCGATGCAGCCCAGAAGTCTTGGTACGATTTTACAGAGGTTTGAGGGAGTGGTACAGTAACAACACATGATGGGACAGACCCTGCACAGATATATATATATTGTTACGAATTTGGAATTCGATTGCACACAACATACAGGTTCCTTTAGTCAGCTATGTCGATAAGTGCTTGTTCCCTAGATAGCTCACCTTCCATTGTTTAAATGTTCAGAAATCGATTAGATGCGCTGCGGATCGATTTAATAATTAGGGAACGAACAATGGAGACATCCCTCCCCCTCTTCTGCGAAGAAGAAGAACCACCCTGCCGTCCCGTGACTCATGATGTCAACAACTCCCTCCCACCAGTGGCTGAGTGGGGGATGCAGCATGAGGGCATGAGTCATGAGTCACGCCGGGAGTGGGGGAAGGGCAGGAGAAGGATAAGAGGAGATATTTTCTTTTGTTCGTGGGCAGAGTTGGAGAAGGGAGTAGAGAGTAGCCGTTCAGCAGACCTTCGGGTCCTGTTTGGCTTGGGTTAGGGTTGAGGCCTTCGGAAGCTTTTTGCTTCGGCTGGCTCAGTGAGCTTCGGCTGAGGCCTGACTCGGGAGGAGGCTTTTTGGAGGCTCTTTGCTTTGACGGTTCCGTGAGCTTCGGCTTCTACTTGGCTCGGGAGAGCTTTTTGCTTCAAGCTGCCCTGTTTGGAGGGAAGTTAAGCCGGTCACTCGGCTCGATCTGCGAGTGGTGGCTTCTTCTTCTTGGTTCGTGGAGCTCTTTGTTCTCCATTTTGGTTCCCAGCTTGGTGCAACTCATCGACCTCTTCGTGGAGGTGGTTCCTCAGGGAAGCGACGCATCGACGGGAAGGATCGGCGCGTCTCACCAGCACGTATTGAGAAGTGCGGGAGAATTCGTGGGAGCTCAGGAAGGATCACGGCTCACGGCGATTGGATCCAGTTCGCTCTCGCTGGAGCCCGGGTCCGAACAACTTGAAGACCACACGAGGTGGAGAGGTTCGAGATAGGTTCTGGGTTTCAGCTCACCTGTCCTCTGAGCTGGAGCCTGTTATTAAAGGCCTCTGCCACCATTTCTTGGGCATGTGTGTGTGCGTACATGTGTCTGTGGGCCCGTCTAATAAGTAGGAACTGCTGTTAAGTGCAAGTGACTGTACATAATAAGTAGACGGTTGTAGTTCTTTTGTCGTGCTTTTGTTGCTTGTATAATTGCATATGTGTTTTGCCTTGTTTAATTGCATACGTGCTTTATTATCATAAATTTCCTTGTGTGAATGTAAATCTGTTCGTTGCGTCCATTCCCCCATTGAAATGCCATCTTGTATTGCGGAATATTAGTTGGTTTTTAAATAACCGATAAATAGAATCGGGTCCGGCGAGGTCTGGCGATAATACCCGCTCGGTTATCCCGGAACGGAACGGACCGCTTAAGCGGTTCGTGTCCAAGCAGGCCTTCGCCGAGGTACGGTCCCTCGGTAGGTTACCCGTGCAGGTACTTAGGTATATCGATATTCGGCGATTGACCCTATTTCGTGCGGGTAGAATACGGACTGGGCCGTGGTGGGATTAAAAACCCACCCGTGACTGGTTTCTGGCGTTGTTCCAGAAAGTCACGACTGGATTGTCCGTTCGGTGGGCGAAGCGACTGCTATTGGTTAGACGCGTTCGTTCGCACGCCGACGGGCATGAAATCTACAACAATATATATATATATATATATATATATATATATATATATATATATATATATATATATATATATATATATATATATATACACACATACACACATATACACTGTTTATGGAAAGTCTACACCCTCTTTCAAGATTTTCACCTTTGATTACCTGAAATCCTGGAATTAAATTGCATTAAATCAGACTTTTTCCACCTTTACTTACACATCGTAACTCACAGCATCCAAGTGAAAAAACAAATTATACAAATTGCAGAAACTTCATGATAAATACAAAACTAGAATATCTTGGTTCGATAAGTGTCCCCCCCCCCCCCCCGAGTTAATACTTAGTGGAAGCACCTTTGACAGCAATTACAGCTGTGACTCTGTTGGGATAGGTCTTTACCAACTTTGCAGACCTTGATTGGGTAATATTTGCACATTCTTCTGAACAAAATCTTCAAACTCAGTCAAGTTGTGTGGGGAGAGGTGATGGACAGCAATCTTCGAATCAAGCCACAAATTTTCTATTGGATTTAGGTTGGGGCTTTGACTGGGCCACTCAAGGACATTTATCTTTTTGTTCCTGAACCACTCCAATGTAGCTTTAGCTGTGTGCTTCGGGTTGTCGTCATGCTGAAAAGTGAACTTCCATCCCAATTTCAGCTTTCTTGCAGATGACAGCAGGTCTTCTTCTTGGATTTTTCTGTATTTTGCTCCATCCATTTTCCCTTCTATCCTGACAAGTGCCCCAGTCCCTGCTGATGAGAAACATCACCACAACGTGATGCTGCCACCACCATGCTTCATAGTAGGGATGGTGTTCTTTGGGTGATGTGCTGTGTTGGGTTTGCGACAAATGTAACGTTTTGCATTTAGGACAAAAAGTTCCATCTTCGTTTTGTCAGACCACAAAACTTTTTGCCACATGACTTCAGAATCTCCGGAGTGTGTTTTTTGCATACCTCAAATGGGACTCAAGGTGGGCTTTTTTGAGTAATGGCTTCCTTCTTGCCACCCTACTGTACCGGCCAGACTTCTGGAGTGCTTGGGATATTGTTATCACATGAATACAGTGACTAGTTGTTGCCAGAAAGCCCTGTAACTCTTTCAAAGTTTCCATTGGTCTCTTGGTGGCCTATCTGATCAGTGTCCTCCTTGCTTGGTCATCCAGTTTGGAGGGACGGCCTGATCTAGGCAGGGTCTTGGTGGTACCATACGCCTTCCACTTCTTAATGATTGTGTTGACTGTGCTCCAAAGGATACTCAAGGCCTTTGAAATATTTTTATACCCACCACCTGATCTGTGTCTTTCCATAACTTTAGGAGTAATGGGGAAGGTATCTGTCTGGGTTCTTCCTGACATCTTTGTTATTTGTTCCTTTCAGATTTCTTTCTGAATTTTTTTTCCACAATTCTCTTTAATCATTCTAATTCTTGCCCTTTCTTCTCTTGAATCTCTTTCGTTATCTATCTCTCCAAGGGGAAGTAAATTCTTGCAGAATTTTTTTTCTGTAAGGCCCACTTGGTTGCGCCTGAATGGGTTTGAGGATTGTGGAGTAGCGGCTGAAACCCAAATCCTATCAGATTCCTCCTGATGACTCCATCTTTGCGATTTACTTCTTGAGGTTCCTTCTTGGTCTTCCATTTCATTATGGCAGAGATCTTTTGAAATCCCCTTGGTGCTCATGGTTGAGTCTTTGCTGAGAAATGCACGACCCAGCAGAGATAAACCTCCAAGAACGGCTGATTTTTATTGTAAAATAATCAGAATCACTACAATTTAACACAAGTGGAGGTCATTTAACTTGGTGTGTGATTTTGAAGGTGATTGGTTACACCTCAGCTAATTAACGATTGTTATTTTAAGTGGAGTGGACACTTATCCAACCAAGATATTCGAGTTTTGTATTTTTAAATAATTTTCTGAAATTTGTAAAATTTGTTTTTCACTTGGAAGCTGTGGGTTATGATGTATATTTATGTTTGAATCCTCAGAATCTTGTGAATATCCATACATAGATCGTTCGTTTACTCATACGTGGGATGTTCATCTTTTGATGAAAACTTTTTTCAACTTGCTGAGACTCCTTCCTCATCATTATTAGATAATGCCTGGAATGTTTTGAACCTTCATTTGTTAATGAGTAATGTGAACGTATTACTAACCTGTGTTAATCTGCAAGTAATCCCTTTCATAAAATTCCCTAATTATTCCTACCGCCTTGTGGGTCGGCCAGAAAAGTTTTTGGCCCAAGTCTTTCACGAAACGGCTGACCAGGATTGACGTTCGACTGAAGGTTAGCTGGGCAGGAATGTGTAATTTGTTCAAAGTGCTGACGACAGCTCGCCTACTCTTTACGAAGGACACCGTGGGATATTTAACATCCACCAACTAATTTAACATCTGCTTCTTAATGCATCTCTCAAACATATCTCAATATCTCGAGCAGGTAACTCACCTTGTACCATCTTGTGTGTCGTTGTTGTCACCACCTATCAGGAAGGACTTGCAGCTGCCATCGAGAGGATTCAGCGCAGGGGCGACGACATTGATTCCGGGGCTAGATTCAGCTATGAGGACCGGCTGAAGGAGACGGGCCTTTACACATTAGAGAGGAGGTGGTGACGAGGAGATATCATAGAGATTCTTAATATAATTAAATATGTAGAAAAAAGAAACAACCAGTGAGTTCCTCAGTAGAATAGACAATGATGGAACGTTTTGGGTGTGAGCGAAGCGGCATTGGGGTAGTAGTAAGGCAGGGCTCCTTCACTCATGAGAGTATGAAGTTCATTCATGGAATGGTTTCCCTGGAAAGGGAGTTACAACAAAAACACGAGATGGATTTAAATTTGGGTTACATAGGTACCTAAAACTAGAAGAGGGATAGAGGGGTATATAGACATTGGTAGGAATGGTAGGGAGCTGGGGTAATGGGGTGTGCATGAGTGATTGTGACGTCTGTAACAGACTCGTTAAAAGGTAAACGTGTTGTTTGTGTTTGTTCATTCCTCACCGACAACCTTGTTCACCCCCACTTTCACCACCCCCCCCCCCGCAAAAAAACAACACTAACGTCATCATCATCAAAACGGTCAGCATTACCATCATCAACATCACCATCATCATGACCAGCATCACCATCATCATGACCAACATCACCATCATCATGACCAACATCACCATCATCATGACCAACATCACCATCATCATGACCAGCATCACCATCATCATGACCAACATCACCAACTTCATCAGCATTACCATAACCATAATCAACATCATCATCACCACCATCATCAACATGACCAACATCACCATCATCATCATCATCACCATGATCATGACCAACATTACACCGTCACCATCCCAGTGATTTTCCTGCATCTATCTGTCCTACAACCCCCCCCCCCCCTCCAGTGAAGTTTAATAAATATCCCAACTCACATCAGTTTATCATATCTTTCCACAACACATCTGGAGTCACAACAAGTAAACTGGTGAAGGTAGTTGTTATTCTACCAAAGAACTAGCGAGCTGTGTATATAAGCCTTGAGACATCGCCGAGTGTGACGAAAACCTCAATGTGACGTCATATTCTCATTGTAGAATTCCATGAGGTTTCATTTTCCCCTTAACAAAGGAACTGAACCTGAGCCCTGAAAGCACAAGAACTATAGTCGTAAAGAAGGGAAGTTTGGTTTTACAAAACCGTTTTGGCCATAACATATAAAAAGGTCGAAACGATGAACAAACATCTTCACCTCGTCTCGTCAATCCTTACCTCCCTTCTGTTCCTCAACCCCCCCTCAAATCTCTCCGCCTCGCTCCCTCGATCTACCCCCCCTCCTCCCCTCCACACACAGTCACAGTTCGCTACCCAAGACCCCTTGTAGCACGCTTATCCCACACTACGTTTCTGGGTAACTTTTCAACATCCCAAAAACATCTGATCCGAGTGAAGCGCCAACGGTTCCCTCGTTATGGTCCAACTGACTCGGCTGTTAGATCGACTTTGATCGGCTAACTGTGGGTTTTACCTTGAACCGTTTTATTCCTCCCTCACACCCTCGAGGTGAAGGATCTGTTCGAGGGGAGAGGGGGAGCTGGACAACCTCTCTCCCTCTCCCGCTCCTTTCCCGCCGTCATTGACATTGCCGCCGGATGGGCAGCGAGCCCCAAGCGTCCGCCAGTGAGTGTCTGTGTCCGTGCACGTCCGAGTCCGAGTCCGGGTCCGGGTCCGGGTCCCGCTCCGACATGCCCATTGGGCGCTCTGACTGCTACTCCCGGGACGCGTCCCGTCCCCCAGGCCGCCTGCTGGACACGCCGTGCCGGGTGTGCGGAGATCGCAGCAGTGGGAGGCATTACGGAGTGTTCGCCTGCGATGGCTGCTCGGGCTTCTTTAAGCGCAGCGTGCGGAGGCAACGGCAGTACGTGTGCAAGGCGGGACGACAGGTGTGTGCAGCGTTTACACAAACACCCCACACCCTAAACCCCACACCATCATCATCATGACCAACATCATCATCATCACCCTAACCCTACACCCTAACCCCATACCCTACACCCCACACCCTAACCCTGCACCCCACACCCTAAACCCCACACCCTACCTGCTGGACGGGAATATAAATAAATAAATACATGCACTCCGTAGGAAATTCTCTCCGATCACAAATGGCATGACAATTATGACGTCAAACAAGCGAATCTTGTTACAATGACGTCACTTTTGCTCAAATTGGGATTATCACATACAGTGGGTTAATCCTGAAATTCATTGGGTAACCTTATCATTCTGATCCTATTTATAACGAGGTTTACCTTTAACGAGATCAAACTTATCACTGACATACCAAGTTACCTTCGTTATGATGGTGTAACGAGGTTTGTGAAATATTCACGGATTTGTTATGACATCACATTCCTTGCGTCATGCTCACCTGGTGTAACGAGGTTTGTGAAATATTCACCGATTTGTTATGACATCACATTCCTTGTATCAGGCTCACCTGGTGTAACGAGGTTTGTGAAATTTTCACGGATTTGTTATAACATCACATTTCTTGTATAAGGTTCACCTGGTATCACGAGGTTTGTGAAATTTTCACGGATTAGTTATAACATCACATTTCTTGTATCAGGCTCACCTGGTGTGATGACGTTTGTGAAATTTTCACGGATTTGTTATAACATTACCTTCCTTGCGTCATGCTCACCTGGTATAACGAGGTTTGTGAAATTTTCACGGATTTGTTATGACATCACATTCCTTGTGTCATGTTCACCTGGTGTCACGAGGTTTGTGAAATTTTCACGGATTTGTTATGACATCACATTTCTTGTATCAGGCTCACCTGGTGTGATGAGGTTTGTGAAATTTTCACGGATTTGTTATGACATCACATTCCTTGTGTCATGTTCACCTGGTGTGATGAGGTTTGTGAAATTTTCACGGATTTGTTATGACATCACATTCCTTGTGTCATGTTCACCTGGTGTCACGAGGTTTGTGAAATTTTCACGGATTTGTTATGACATCACATTTCTTGTATCAGGCTCACCTGGTGTGATGAGGTTTGTGAAATTTTCACGGATTTGTTATGACATTACATTCCTTGCGTCATGCTCACCCGGTGTGAAGAGGTTTGTGAAATTTTCACGGATTTGATATGACATCACATTCCTTGCATCATGCTCACCTGGTGTGATGAGGTTTGTGAAATTTTCACGGACTTGTTATAACATCACATTCCTTGTGTCATGCTCACCTGGTGTAACGAGGTTTGTGAAATTTTCACGGATGTGTTATAACATCACATTCCTAATGTCAGGCTCACCTGGTGTGATGAGGTTTGTGAAATTTTAAGGATTTGTTACAACATCACATTTCTTGTACAAGGTTCACCTGGTGTCACAAGGTTTGTGAAATACTCACGGATTTGTGATAACATCACATTTCTTGTGTCACGAGGTTTGTGAAATATTCACGGATTTGTTATAACATCACATTCCTTGTGTCATGCTCACCTGGTGTAACGAGGTTTGGAAATTTTCACGGATTTGTGATGACATCGCATCCCTTGTATCATGCTCACCTGGTGTAACGAGGTTTGTGAAATTTTCACCGATTTGTTATAACATCACATTCCTTGTATCATGCTCACCTGGTCTCACGAGGTTTGTGAAATATTCACGGATTTGTTATGAGATCACATTTCTTGTATCAGGTTCACCTGGTGTCACGAGATTTGAAAAATTTTCACGGATTTGTTATGACATCACATTCCTTGCGTCATGCTCACCTGGTGTGATGAGGTTTGTGAAATTTTCAGGATTTGTTATAACATCACATTTCTTGTATAAGGTTCACCTGGTGTCACGAGGTTTGTGAAATATTCATGGATTTGTAATAACATCACATTCCTTATATCATGCTCACCTGGTGTCATGAGGTTTGTGAAATATTCACAGATTTGTTATAACATCACATTTTTTGAAAAAGGTTCACCTGGTGTCACGAGGTTTGTGAAATATTCACGGATTTGTTATAACATCACATTTTTTGAAAAAGGTTCACCTGGTGTCACGAGGTTTGTGAAATATTCACGGATTTGTTATAACATCACATTTCTTGTATCAGGCTCACCTGGTGTGATGAGGTTTGTGAAATTTTCAGGATTTGTTATAACATCACATTTCTTGTATAAAGTTCACCTGGTGTCACGAGGTTTGTGAAATATTCATGGATTTGTTATAACATCACATGCCTTATATCATGCTCACCTGGTGTGATGAGGTTTGTGAAATTTTAAGGATTTGTTATAACATCACATTTCTTGTACAAGGTTCACCTGGTGTCACAAGGTTTGTGAAATATTCACAGATTTGTTATAACATCACATTTTTTTGTATAAGGTTCACCTGGTGTCACGAGGTTTGTGAAATATTCACGGATTTGTTATGACATCACATTCCTTATATTATGCTCACCTGGTGTAATGAGGTTTGTGAAATTTTCACGGATTTGTAAGGCCATCACATTCCTTGCGTCATGCTCACCTGGTGTCACGAGGTTTGTGAAATATTCACGGATTTGTTATGACATCACATTCCTTGCGTCATGCTCACCTGGTGTAACGAGGTTTGTGAAATATTCACGGATTTGTTATGACATCACATTCCTTGCGTCATGCTCACCTGGTGTCACGAGGTTTGTGAAATATTCATGGATTTGTTATAACATCACATGCCTTATATCATGCTCACCTGGTGTGATGAGGTTTGTGAAATTTTAAGGATTTGTTATAACATCACATTTCTTGTACAAGGTTCACCTGGTGTCACAAGGTTTGTGAAATATTCACAGATTTGTTATAACATCACATTTTTTTGTATAAGGTTCACCTGGTGTCACGAGGTTTGTGAAATATTCACGGATTTGTTATGACATCACATTCCTTATATTATGCTCACCTGGTGTAATGAGGTTTGTGAAATTTTCACGGATTTGTAAGGCCATCACATTCCTTGCGTCATGCTCACCTGGTGTAACGAGGTTTGTGAAATATTCACGGATTTGTTATGACATCACATTCCTTGTGTCATGCTCACCTGGTGTCACGAGGTTTGTGAAATATTCACGGATTTGTTATGACATCACATTTCTTGCGTCATGCTCACCTGGTGTAACGAGGTTTGTGAAATTTTCACGGATTTGTTATAACATCACATTTCTTGTCTCGTGCTCACCTGGTGTCACGAGGTTTGTGAAATATTCACGGATTTGTTATGACATCACATTCCTTGCGTCATGCTCACCTGGTGTAACGAGGTTTGTGAAATTTTCACGGATTTGTTATAACATCACATTTCTTGTCTCGTGCTCACCTGGTGTCACGAGGTTTGTGAAATTTTCACGGATTTGTTATGACATAACATTCGTCGAAGCAGGCTCACTTGGTGAAAGTTTACTTTTTCATCAAGGTGTGCTCTCACCTTCGTTCTGTTCCGAGAGTTGGCAGGTGCTTGTGTTTACCTGTACATCCTTTACCCGTACATTTTCGAGCATAACGAGCAAGGGAAGAAAAAAAAAATTAAAAGGACAATTTGGTATTTCCCTTTTAAGTGTTAAAGAAAAGGAATGTTCTTGAAAGCCTCGATTGCTGGATGAACCCTGACTGTGTTAACGAATAACAAGTTTCGTTAACATGAACCTTGACCGTGTTATCGAATAACAAGTTTCGTTAACATGAGCCTTGACCATGTTAACGAATAACAAGTTTCGTTAACATGATCCTTGACCATGTTAACGAATAACAAGTTTCGTTAACATGAGCGTTGACCGTGTTAACGAATAACAAGTTTCGTTAACATGAACCTTGACCGTGTTAACGAATCATAAGTTTCGTCAACATTGATAACGGACCTTGAATCGAGCAAGTTCGCTGCTCGTACATTGTCCGCACCTCGTACATTGTCCGCTCCTCGTACATTGTCCGCTCCTCGTACATTGTCCGCTCCTCGTACATTGTCCGCACCTCGTACATTATCCGCTCCTTGTACATTGTCCGCTCCTCGTACATTGTCTGCTCCTCGTACATTGTCCACTCCTCGTACATTGCCCCCACCTTGTATTTGCCTACTTTTGCCTACTACCTACTACTACTACTACGACTACTACTCACCTGGTATAACGAGGTGTAACGTAGACTACTACGACTACTACTTATTCCAAAGCCCCACAATGATGTAAGTCGGACATAGCTCCAACAATTATTCCCATCTTGTGTGATCGGCCGAAGAACGTTTTTAACCCAGTCTTTCACGAACCGGATGACTGGGCCCGTCGTTTGACTTAATGAGGCAAGAATTTGTCATTTGTTCAGGATTCCGGCGACAACCTGCCTACTCTTCGCAATAAACGGCGTGAGATCATTAACATCCGCCGACTAATGCGAGGACGCAGGACAACCAGCTTAAGGTCGATCCGAGGTACGGAACACTTTGTGATGCATCCGTCCAGCCTGCTAAGCAGCGGTCAGACAGTTTCAGGTAGGGAATCTAACCCAGACTAGATAACCAAAAGGGAAGTGCACCTCCGTACCATCATGTCGTCCACTCACGATATTCCAAGACATTCCCAACAAAGTATGACGAGGGGTATTTTAATTTTTGAAACATCTTTTCTTAATATCAGGGATACCGATTGATTGAACATGTAAATAAACCCGTTTATCGGACTGTAGTGAGAGAGTATCTCCTTGGTAGAACGTTTTGAATTGTAATTATAATTGTGATCATTGTTGAACTTTTTCATGACTTCTACAACTGTGTTGAGGCCTCTGTGGATTCCTAACATACAAGGAGTTCAATGTGTCCCAACATGATACTTCCATTGTGATGGAAATCATTGTCAGTGCCTGGTCGTTGTGATTTTCCACTCGAGGTTTGCTGGTAGATGTTCATCCATTGTAAGTAGACGTGACACACTGTGCTAATGGACACCTTCTTTCACTGGTTCCTGAGGAATATTAGCCGAGCCGCTGTACGTAGTCCCATTTAATCCTGTGACCCAAAATGTGCATAAAATAGAGGATATCTCGACAACCAACCTTATTATATCATGACTCTTAAAACCCCAACAACATCTCTCACCTGCAATTGGCAGGAACAATGAATTACACCTCATCGAATCAATTACCCCTCATCTAATCAATTATCCCTTATCTAATCAATTACCTCTCATCTAATCAATTATCTCTCCCTAATCAATTACTCCTCATCTAATCAATTATTCGTCATCTTATCCATTACCCCTCATCTAATCAATTACTCCCCATCTTATCCATTACCCCTCATCTAATCAATTACCTCTCATCTAATCAATTATCTCTCATCTAATCAATTACCCCTCATCTAATCAATTACCCCTCATCTAATCAATTACTCTTCATCTTATCCATTACCCCTCATCTAATCAATTATCTCTCATCTAATCAATTACTCCTCATCTTTTCCATTACCCCTCATCTAATCAATTATCTCTCATCTAATCAATTACTCCTCATCTTTTCCATTACCCCTCAT
Organism: Eptatretus burgeri; assembly: GCF_056783735.1. Taxonomy (NCBI): domain Eukaryota; kingdom Metazoa; phylum Chordata; class Myxini; order Myxiniformes; family Myxinidae; genus Eptatretus; species Eptatretus burgeri. Next base: position 96,668,816 of record NC_140971.1, read on the forward strand.
CTGATCAATTATCTCTCATCTAATCAATTACCCCTCATCTAATCAATTATCTCTCATCTAATCAATTACCCCTCATCTAATCAATTACTCCTCATCTTATCCATTACCCCTCATCTAATCAATTATCTCCCATCCAATCAATTACCCCTCATCTAATCAATTATCTCTCATCTAATCAATTACCCCTCATCTAATCAATTATCCCTCCCTAATCAATTACTCTTCATCTAATCAATTACCCCTCATCTAATCAATGATTTCTCATCTAATCAATTACTCCTCATCTTATCCATTACTTCTCATCTAATCAATTATCTCTCATCCAATTAATTACCCCTCATCTAATCAATTACCCCTCTAATCAATTATCTCATCTAATCAATTACTCCTCATCTTATCCATTACCCCTCATCTAATCATCTCATCTAATTAATTACCCCTCATCTAATCAATTATCTCATCTAATTAATTACCCCTCATCTAATCAATTATCTCTCATCTAATCAATTACTCCTCATCTAATCAATTACTCATCTTATCCATTACCCCTCATCTAATCAATTATCTCTCATCTAATTAAGTACTCCTCATCTTATCCATTACCCCTCATCTAATCAATTATCTCTCATCTAATCAATTACTCCTCATCTTTTCCATTACCCCTCATCTAATCAATTATCTCTCATCTAATCAATTACTCCTCATCTTTTCCATTACCCCTCATCTGATCAATTATCTCTCATCTAATCAATTACCCCTCATCTAATCAATTATCTCTCATCTAATCAATTACCCCTCATCTAATCAATTACTCCTCATCTTATCCATTACCCCTCATCTAATCAATTATCTCCCATCCAATCAATTACCCCTCATCTAATCAATTATCTCTCATCTAATCAATTACCCCTCATCTAATCAATTATCCCTCCCTAATCAATTACTCTTCATGTAATCAATTACCCCTCATCTAATCAATTATTCCTCATCTTATCCATTACCTCTCATCTAATCAATTACCCCTCATCTAATCAATGATTTCTCATCTAATCAATTACTCCTCATCTTATCCATTACTTCTCATCTAATCAATTATCTCTCATCCAATTAATTACCCCTCATCTAATCAATTACCCCTCTAATCAATTATCTCATCTAATCAATTACTCCTCATCTTATCCATTACCCCTCATCTAATCATCTCATCTAATTAATTACCCCTCATCTAATCAATTATCTCATCTAATTAATTACCCCTCATCTAATCAATTATCTCTCATCTAATCAATTACTCCTCATCTAATCAATTACTCATCTTATCCATTACCCCTCATCTAATCAATTATCTCTCATCTAATTAAGTACTCCTCATCTTATCCATTACCCCTCATCTAATCAATTATCTCTCATCTAATCAATTACTCCTCATCTTATCCATTACCCCTCATCTAATCAATTACTCATCTTATCCATTACCCCTCATCTAATCAATTACTCATCTTATCCATTACCCCTCATCTAATCAATTACCCCTCATCCAATGAATTCCCCACAGCTCAAAATTGGATTTTATAATTAAAGAGAAAAGTTGTCCATCCAGTCCCAAAGAGTTATGTGCACACAAAATGGAAGATTTATAATGTGGAGGCTTCCACACTCCAGGTATTACACAGGTACACAGAGTGGTCCAGTGTTTATACCTTTGAGGTTTTGTGATTAGTCCGAACCTGTCACTGGTCATTTATTCACCAACAAGCAATGAAACTACCGTTTGGTGAAGAAAAATCAGTGAGCATTAATAACCCTCAGACTGGAGTGATCTATCGGCCCTTCAAATGTGGTCAACATGTGATGCCAGTCCACACACTGAGGTTGACTGGTCAACATGTGATGCCAGTCCACACCCTGAGGTTAACTGGTTAACATGTGATGCCAGTACACACCCTGAGGTTGACTGGTTAACATGTAATGCCAGTCCACACCCTGAGGTTGACTGGTTAACATGTGATGCCAGTCCACACCCTGACGTTGACTGGTTAACATGTGATGCCAGTCCACACACTGAGGTTGACTGGTCAACATGTAATGCCAGTCCACACCCTGAGGTTGACTGGTTAACATGTGATGCCATTACACACCCTGAGGTTGACTGGTTAACATGTGATGCCAGTCCACACCCTGTGGTTAACAGGTTAACATGTTATGCCAGTCCACACCCTGACGTTGACTGGTCAACATGTGATGCCAGTCCACACCCTGAGGTTGACTGGTCAACATGTAATGCCAGTCCACACCCTGAGGTTGACTGGTCAACATGTGATGCCAGTCCACACCCTGAGGTTGGTCAACATGTGATGCCAGTCCACACACTGCGGTTGACTGGTCAACATGTGATGCCAGTCCACACCCTGAGGTTGACTGGTCAACATGTGATGCCAGTCCACACCCTGAGGTTGACTGGTCAACATGTGATGCCAGTCCACACCCTGTGGTTGACTGGTTAACATGTGATGCCAGTCCACACCCTGAGGTTGACTGGTCAACATGTGATGCCAGTCCACACCCTGAGGTTGGTCAACATGTGATGCCAGTCCACACACTGCGGTTGACTGGTCAACATGTGATGCCAGTCCACACCCTGAGGTTGACTGGTCAACATGTGATGCCAGTCCACACCCTGAGGTTGACTGGTCAACATGTGATTCCAGTCCACACCCTGAGGTTGACTGGTCAACATGTGATGCCAGTCCACACCCTGAGGTTGACTGGTCAACATGTGATGCCAGTCTACACCCTGAGGTTGGTTCTTAATAACTTCAAGGTCACCTGGTACGAACATTAACACGCTATCTTATTAAAAGGCAGGATAGTGCTTCTTCTTCTTCTTCTTCTTCTTCATTTTTTCCAGTGCATGGCTGTGGGATAATTTGCTGGGGCCTACAGATACGCACACTCACCTCCAAGCGGTGCGGCCTGGGTTCGAATCCCGATGTTTCACAGGCAGGGTGATTCATCAGTGCGAGTTCCCTCCCTCGGATGGACGTCAAACTGGGCGTCCCGTCTGCCGACATCAGTTGGTTTACGTTAAAGATCCGACGGTGTGCTTCGTGATCAACCGGCAAGTTATCGCGGGCACCATAAACATGTTCCAAATTCCTACCCTAACCAACAGGGGGCACTGCATCATCAGCACAGAAGTGCTCCCAGCAATGCTGCAACCAACAGTCACAGGGTGCACATGAGATTAATAAACCAATTTACTGGGAACGTGGCTGTATGGGACATCCAAGGGATGGGATGGCCCTTCAAGTGTTGTCAACATGTTATGCCCTGTGGTGTGGTCAACATGTTATGCCCGACTGTTCTCACCTGAACCGTTGTCCAAGGAAGCCACACAATTTTGTGACCGCATGATATACTGGCTTCCTGACGTTAAGAGACGTTTAGTTACCACCGGGAAGTTTCTCTCCTTCGTGAGGAAACTTTAGACATGGATGTAGATTTGCTCTGTCGAAGTGAAACAAGTCTGTCACCCGTTAGTGATGCAACAGTGGCTGCTGACATACAGTGCCTTCAGAGAGCGCTCACACCCCTCGGCTTTTTTTCACATTTTGTTGTGTTCCAGGCTGAATTAACTAAAAAAAAAACAAATTTGTCACCCCACAATGACAAAGTGAAAACTTGTTTCTTTTTTACATATTTATTAAAAATTAAAAGTTGAAATGTCTTGAGTCACTAAGTATTCAACCCCTTTGTTATGACGCACCAAATTGAGCTCAGGTACATCCAATTTCCTTTGATCATCCTTGAGATGTCTCTGCACCTTGATTGGAGTACACCTGTGGCCAATTCATTTGATTGGACATGATTTAGAAAGAAACACACCTTTCTACATAAGGTTGAATACTTAATTGACGCAAGACATTTCAGCTTTTAGGTTTTTTTTTGATAAATTTGTAAAGATTTCTAAAAACGTTTTCACTTTGTCATTATCGGGTGACAATTTTTTTTTATTTTAAAGCAGCCACTGTTGCATCACTAGCAGGTGACAGACTTGTTTCACTTCGACAGAGCAAATCTACATCCACGAACAGTTGACGGTGCATGTCAGAGCAGAAACTCCACCATGAAGTCCAAGGAACTGTCTGTCGAACTCCGAGATAGAATTGTGAGGAGGCATAGATCTGACGAAGGGTATAAAACAATTTCTAGAGTGTTAAAAGTTCCCATGAGCACAATCAGCTCCATCATGAGGAAATGGAAATAATATGAAACAACCAAGACTCTTCCTCGAGCTGGCCGTCCAACCAAACTGAGCAACCAGCACACCTGGAGTTTTCAAAAAGATACATGAAAGACTCTGAGAGCGTGAAGCAAAAGATTCTGTGGTCTAATGAGATGAAAATTGAACTTTCTGGTGGTGGCAGCATCATGCTATGGGGATGCTTTTCAGCAGCAGAGACTGGGAGACTTGAAAGGAATCACGGAACAATGAATGGAGCCAAATACAGGAAAATCCTTGAGGAGAACCCGCTTCAGGGTTCCAAAGACCTCAGACTGCGGTGAAGGTTTACGTTCCAACAGAACAACGACCCCAAGCATACAGCCAAAGCAACACTGGAATGGCTTCAGAACAAGAATGTGAAAGTCCTAGAGTGACTCAACCAAAGGCCAGACTTGAATCCCATTGAGAATCTGTGGAAAGACTTGAAGAACGCTGTTCACCGATGCTCCCCATCCAACTTGACAGAACTTGAACATATCTGCAAGGAAGAATGGGAGAAACTCCCCAAATCCAGATGTACAAAGCTGATACAGACACACTCAAGAAGATTTGAAGCTGTAATCACTGACACAGGTGCTTCTACAAAGTATTGACTCAAAGGGTTGCACACTTTTTAACACAAGAATTCAGCTTTTCATTTTTAATGAGTTTGTAAAAAAAAAAAAAAAAAAATTAAAACACGTTTTCACTTCGTCATTTTGGGGTATTTTGTGTAGATCGGTGACAAAATTTTATATTTGATCCATTTTAAATTCAGGCTGTAACATAATAAAATGTAACAAAAGTCGAGGGGCGGGAATACTTTCTGAAGGCACTGGATAATCATGGTTCTACAACTTTTATCATTGCCCGACAAAGCATGGCCAGGAGGTGCATCCGCCCAATTTCGATCAAAATCGACACGCTCACTTCGCAATGATGCTGCTACGTCACACTCAGCTTTCAAACACCTTTGCAGATCTATTGGTTCACATATAAAATTAGAAGGGCACTCAGTAGAGCACATACCTCCGCCACGCAATGCCTGATACAGTAGAACATATCAGGCACAAGAAATTTTTTGAAATATCATGCTACATATCGTTTTTTGGCCATATTTCTCAATGGTGAAGAATCACTTTTTAATTAAATAATTCTCGTATCTGGATCCAGATTCGGATTTTCACTAAAATTTAATCCAGATCCGTCCACAACTTTTTGAGATATCCTGCACACAAACACACAAACTGACGAACAAACAGACAGACAGACAGACAGGTGAAAACATAACCTCCTTCCACCTTCGCTGGCGGAGGTAATTAGAGATAGAAATCTTCTCTCAGCCTCCAAACAATACGTTTCGTCTCTTGATGATTTCTCAGATTTTCCATCAACCTTGCTTATCTATCCTGGAAAGATACTGTTTCTAGGGATTTTAACATCCAGGTCAATGACCTCCCTCCCTTGTTATTGATCCTGTGATTTTAAAATACCTCCTTTTTTTTCCTGACAACTCATTTATCACTCTCATATTTTTCTTTTTCAAATAGCATGAAACACCAATTTTATGTGAAACCACAGTTGGCGCAGAAATATAGATCAGATCATGAACCATGCTATATCCCGGGCGTCGGTGTTGCTGAAGCAGTTTGTATGGCTGTGGTTGCAATCCGGGTTTGGCTGCCACTCGAACGCAGGAATTTGTTCATGGGGCTTGCCTACTCTTCACGAAGGACACCGTGGGATCTCTAATGTCTACCAACTAATTCCGGCAGACGGGACAACCGTTTAACGTCCATCCGAGGGACGGCACACACGAGGTCTCGCCATGTCTGTGAAACACCGGGATGACCGTTTATAGCTGGGTTGAGATTCAAATCCAGGTTAAGCAGCTTCGAGGAGAGTTTGGGTACCTCTCCATCTCTCGGCAGAAATGAAGCATAAACAATATTTTTTAAAACCATTTTTTATTCACACCTTTCCGAAGCCAAGAGTGAAATCTATTTCTAATCTAAGCTATTCAAAAGTTCAGTAACCAACTTTGTAGTTACTCATGAATGATGTAGCTCACTTAGAATGATCCTCAGATACGTCGAACCCAAAGAGTGAGCTGTAAGTTAAGGAATATCAATTTTAGTCTTACCAAATTAAAGGTGACAAAGTAATGCTCACTGCCGTGGGATGTGAAATAAAGCTGACGTTTTGAATGCAATCCCTTCGTCCAAATGCTCCGACAAAGGGTTAATGCTCAAAATGTAAGCTGTACTTTGCTTCCCACTAACCATGGTTAACATACCTTTGTCACATTTTAGTTGATAAAACGTATTGTTCGAGTTGTCAGTAGGCACAGACCGATATACTAGCCTCGGTAAAGTTTGGTATTCCTCTGTCGTAGCAGTTTTTAGTTGAATGCTGATTAAGGAAGTGCCCCGGTGGACATTGTCAACTCAACAAAGGATTGAAGGAACAATAAAATAGAATAGAACAAAACCTGTGTAAGAACAATGAAGTGTTACAGTCATACGTTTGAACAGACATCAGTAAATAATATATGGAATGGATTTTCCGGAGTAAGAGATGAAAAAGCATTAAGTTTACTGCATTGAGGAATGAGTTAAGGTGGACATTTTGGTTGTTTCCCTTCGTTGGAGCAAAATCTACAAATCTTCATCCATCCCTAGTCACAACTCACTGTCTGCTCATTGGAAAGCAGGTCCTTATTTCAGCTCAGAAGTAGAAGTTCTGAAATCTTTGACTGCATTTTGAAACCAAAGTAGAATTGGGAAAGAAATCAAGCAAGGTGGCAGCTTGCTCTCTTTCTCTTCTTTCTTGCCCCCCCCCCAACCCACTCACTGGGCTGGCCTCCTTTGGAATCCAATTATCCGGGTAGTGAAGTAATCTTTCAGCCCAGGTCAGACACAGTATCCCGCCGAGCACCTCATGCGGGCAGTTGGCACACAATGGCCTACTCTTGAAAAATTGACAGTTTGACTGTCGCGGCCTGGCTCGATACTATCTCTTGTTGCCAGAGTTAGGACTAAGGACTGAAAGGTTGAGTGGTTGAAGACATTTTTTTTTCATCCACTGCCTTGTGTGGATTTAATTATTATGGCTGCTCTTTCTTTCCAATAAACATTTGGCAAATGTCTTGAGTATGCAAGAACACGGGCAAGGGATCAATGTGCACCTTCCTTCAGATGGACGTTAAACTGGATGTCCCGTCTGGCAGCGTTAGGTGGCAGATGTTAAAGAATCCACGACGCCCTTCGTGAAGAGTCGGCAAGCTATGAACGGAACTCTGGCCAAATAAAAAAATCCTGTTCTAACCTTCGGGGGCACTGCATCAGCGGCACAGCTGCACTCCTAACAATGCTGCCCATAGGCATGTGCTACATACGAAAGAGGAAGAATAAGAAAAACTAGGACACTCAGTAGAGCGCATACCTCTGCCCTGTAATGCCTGATCCACGAGAACATATCAAGCCCGATACATTTTTTGAGATATTATGCTCCATATCGTTTTTGAGCCATATCTCTCAATGGTGAAGAATCACTTTTAAAATCCTAGTAGTCGGATCCGGATCCGGATCCAGATCTTCACCAAAATCTAATCACTTTGTCCTTGTCATACAACGAGCCTGTCCACAAAATTTCATCCGGATCCGTCAACAACTTTTTGAGATATGCTGTACATAAACAAACAAACAGAGAGACAATTGAAAAATCACTCATAAGAGTGACAACTTGGCAAATCTGCACAAAGTAAAATGACTCTCGGTAGAGCGCATACCTCTGCCAGGTGAAACACCACCTTTTGTATCCCACTGATGGGCTGGATCCGAACCAAAACCCAATCCACTTGTTCTTGTCACCTTTTCATCTCATCCATCTTGTTTTGTCACAACTCGTCGACAACTTTTTGAGATATGGTGATATATTTCGTTTTTGGCCCTGTCTATCAATTTTAGAAATCAGGCCTGTGCTGAAGTTTTTGTTCTTAAAAGTAATTGGGAGTTGAATTCAGTGACCTGACATGAAAATGCTTTTCAAATTTCAAGTCAATCCGATAAAAATTGAGGATATCAGAAAAATTTGATCAAAATTGGCCTTATGGCCTATTTTGACCTTTTGGCCAATGTTTACCTCAAAATTAGTAGGTTGTTGAATTCAGTGACCTGCTATGCAAATGATCTACAAATTTCAAGTTAATGAGATTCAAATTGAGGAATTTAGAAATTTGGCCGATGTCGACCTTTTGGTCTATGTTGACCTTTTCGCCTATGGTGACCACAAAAATAATAGGTGGTTGAATTCAGTGACCTGATATGTAAACCCTTTTCAAATTTCAACTCAATCGGATGAAAATTGAGGATTTAGAAAATTTGGCCCTAATTTGGCCTATTGGCCTATGTAGGCCTTTTCTGTCAAACGAATTTTATGAAACTTCAATGCGGGACCGTCGCAGGATTGGTGACATTAATCTCTGAAAATTTCAGAACGATCGGTTGAGCAGTTTGGGCTGGAGGCGAGCAGACAGACAGACAGACAGACAAACAAACAAGCTGGTAGGCGGACATGGGGAAATCGATCAAGTCGAATTTAGTCGTTTATCAGCCGTTACTAGCCAACAAAAGCGTCCATAGCAACGGTTCTTTCTCACACATAACTAGGACGTACCATGAACCTACCATACCAGTTTCATGTATATCTGACTCATAGTCTCTGAGATATAACGAACTTCGTTTTTTTATTGTTTTCGACCAGGGTTCATTCAAAGTCTATCTTCTCTGACAGTTTTCATAGGATCCGGATGGGAATTTTTGACAATATGGCTGAATGTACTGCTCACAGTCGCTCGTGGCCCGATTTTTGATTTTCGAAAAAACTAAATTTCAGATTTTTTTTCAAAAATTTCAAAAACTAATTTTTTTTTGAAAATTTCAAAGGTCCGTTGCTAAGCAACGGATGGGTCCATAGCAACGGTTCTCATTTGCACACAACTAGGTCATGGTATAAACCGACCAACCAAGTTTTATCGAAATCGCCATTGTATTAACGGAGCACTGGACTGAACAGACGTACATACAGACAGACAGACAGACAGACAGACAAACATATCGACGGAAATACTGATAATAAGGGTAGACTAGATTGACTACCCAACAGACAGAAAGGGGTAAAAAAACATAACCTCCTTCACTTTCGGTGTTGGAGGTAATAACAAGATGGAAAGCACACTTCACCATGAGTTGAGGAAGGCAATGTCCTCCAATCAAATGGACCGAAGGAGGCTGGTTTAGAGTTGTTTTTTATGTTCTTTATACATCTACCATATCCAGAAGAAATGTAAGACATACACTGTGTGGCTGTGTACAGGGCTCGTGTCCTGTTGACAAGGCACATCGAAACCAATGCCGGGCCTGTCGGCTGGCTCGCTGTCTGCAAGTTTCAATGAACCGTGATGGTACGCTGTCTTTTTTCTCAATGCTTCGCATTCACTTTTCTCAGTGTTTCACTTTGACTAGCCGATACTAACGATGCTGTATAAGTGGATAAAGTTTGCTTTGAGATGACTTGACTGAAGTTGAGCAATTATGGTAGTTCCAACAGCAACGAAACATTGAGATGGATAAACAGTTCTGTCTTCATCTGCTTCTCCAGTCGATGTAATTGCATACCTATTGTTCACCTTGCTTCTTCCTATGATGTCATCACCACAGCTGTGCAACATGAGCGAGGTCCTCGTTCTTCTACACTTCGGAAGCATGTTACGCTATACTTCCGAGGTCACAAGGAAGTGGGCAGATCTGATGCTGGAGACATCATACGGACCCCTCAACCTACTCAGGTTGCCGCAACCTCATTCTGCCCGATCAGTGCTGAATCTGAACACAGACTTGCACCATTCACGCCATCTACGCTTGCCTTTCCCCTTGCTGCACATGCCTTTGAAGAAGGTGCAGGAATTAAGGTAAGCATGAAATAGCACTAAACTGTCACTAATCATTTATGTTCTTTCAAGGTCATGTATTAAAAATGTAGTTAGCTACTAATTTGAGCGTTAAACCTCACTAGTTAAAACAGGTAGAAATCTTCACTATCTCTTTCCTTTACTTTTCCAAACCATAAGTTGTTTTCCCACAATCGCCTGAAATATGCCTGATGTTGGCTTAATGGTTAGGGTGGTGGGCTTGGGATCCTGCTCAGATGTTCAATTAATACCAGTTGGGGTTGACTCTGCCTGTCATCCTTCCGAGGTCGGCAAAATGAGTGCCAGCTTGTTGGTATCCTGTGTCGGAGTGGTGACCCGTCCAGGATTGTGCCCAATAGACAAGGAGACTGCTTCGGCAGCACCAACGCTCTGCACCGAGTATGATCCCGATGGATGGATGGAATCTCCTGAAATGTTGTTTTCAGTTTCCTCAATGGTTTCTTTACCTGCATTTTCAACTGACACCTTTTGTTTACTTCCTCTCCCCACCAATGTCACAACAGCCAGGTCTCGTCCCATCTGACGTCATTGCAGAAGTGGTATGCGAGTCTGCAGCTCGACTGCTTTTCATGAGCATTAGATGGGCAAAGGGGTTACCTGCCTTCACCTCGTTGCCTTATGAGGACCAGGTAATTTTTTTTTTTGACTCGTTCATATGGATTTCTTTTTTTTTTTTGTCAGTTTGTCTTTTATTTCACTGCATGTCATTCTTACTTTCTTTTCAATGCACTCACAAGTTTTACTCCATGAAACAATCCGAATAGGACATCAAAGTAGACATTCAATTCCAGTTCTTCTACAATATGTTTAATTAATTATTGGGATCTTACAATGTTTTAGGGCCTAAGTTTTTAAACCTTTCTCTCTCTATCTCTCTCGCCACATCCTGCTTTGTTTCCTACATTTCTCTTCCCTTTCCTCCAATTACTCTGATTTCCTTCCATTCTACTGTCCGTATTCTCTTCCCTCCTCCGCAACCTTCATTTCCCAAAAATTCTTGATAATACCCCCAAACCCCCAAATTGCCCTACTTTTCTGTTTTTACTTTCTCAGTTTACCTGCTTCCACACCTCCTCCTGTGTGTATGCCATGTATTGATGATGACCTTTTAGTCTTCGACAGACAGATAGGGATGATGGGGAAAAGAAACACGATCTTATATACAATGAAAAACTATTCCCCACTCTGGCACCGACAATACCAGATTCACACAGACAATGGGAATATCAGGTGAGGACTATAGGCAGGTGATGTATGCTGGAATGTTTTGTGATTGACAACACCAGGGGGTAGAACGTGCATATGTGCAGTAAAGCACTTTGTCTGAGTCGTGTGCATCGTTCCTCAGCCTGGAAGACTGGAATGCTCGGCCTATTTGCTTATCTGGGATACAACAAATTGGCGACGAAGGTTATTGATTGTTCAGGAACCCTGAAGGATGGCTGTGTTCGGAAATATTGGCGTCTTCGATGAGAAAGTCGAGTGCTTTGATGACTACATGGACAGATGCGATGCATTTATGGCAGCAAATGCAATCGACGAGGGGAAAAAGACCAACCCTGTGACTAGCATTGGTGGGAGCGGAGACGTTTAAAATGGTGAAGAACTTGTGCAGGTCCGGATGCTCCAAAAACCAAGTGTTATGACGATTTGTAGGGGCTGTTAGCAGATCACTTCATTCCGAAGCCCATCGTGATTGCTGAACGACACAAATTTTGGATGGCCAACCAAGGTGAGCACAAATCCGTAGCTCACTTTGCAATACGTTTGAAGCGGCTTGCTTCTACATGTGCATTTGGAGGATTTCTACCTGCTCAGAGATAGACTTGCGTCACCTGAAAATTTCGTTATCGAAGGTATTTTTATTTTTTGAAGATGCCATAGTAAAATATTTGGCGGACAAATTAGCTGGCAAAGCTAACAAGGAGCACATGGACAGCCGAGCAGCAAGAACCAAGGACATGCGACAAACCAACTTCAGCAGGGAGGTGGTCGAAGCCAGCTGGGCAAGCGGTGAGAGCGCCATTTTGTGTGCCGGTTGGGAGAAAGGCAGGAGCGCCATTTTATGGACCATCGGGATCAACATGCAAGCGCTGTGGAATCGGCAGGACGTCCGTGCAAGTGCTGTGGAGGAAATCATTGCCCTGAGAAGTGTCGGCTTCGAGATGTGACCTGTTACAGGTGCCATAAAATGGGACATGCACGGAAAATGTACCCCATGAACAGTTCGACCAGATATGTGGCTTCGGCGGTGAACGACAACACCGATTGGGACGGTGGTCAGGAAAACGACCATGAAGCATCTGGTTTGTACTGTTTAGTGAAGTAACCAGTAAGATAAAGCCAGTAAGGCTCAGTGTGACGGTGGGTCACACAGACATTGTCACGGAACTTGATAAGGGAGCATCATGCTCAACTGTTTCAGAAACTGTATATTATGATAAGTTATCTGAATTTCCATTGCACAACGACAACATAACTTTTCGTAATTATATGGGGGAATTGGTTCCTATTGTTGAATGTACCAAGGTACCAGTATGGAATGGGGATAACCAAGAGTTTATGTTAGAACTTGTTGGTGTGAAAGGGAATAATTCATCCTTGTTTTGGGGGAATTGGCTGAGTATGATAAAGCTAGTTTGGGAAAGTATATCCATCCATCCATCCATCCATCCATTGGGACCATCCTCTGTGCAGAGCATTGGGGCTGTCTTAGCAGTCTCCTTGGCTAATGGGCACAATCCTAGACGGCGGGTCGCCACTCCGACACAGGATACCAGCATGCTGGCACTCATTTTGCTGACCTCGAAAGGATGACAGGCCGAGTTAACCCCACCTGGTATTAATTCAACAGCTGAGCCGGATTTTAACTCAGTACCCTAGAATCCAAAGCCCGCCACCCGAACCACGAAGCCAACACCAGGCATACCATTGAGAGATAGGGCCAAAAACGATATATAACATGATATTTCAACGAGAGGGGGAGCACTCGGTAGAGTGCAAAACCTCCGCCGCCAATACTGCTGGGTCACTTAAGTGAACCTGATATCCTATTCATTGTCGGACACTTACCATTACCTTGACGTGTTTCGACTTATGAGCACCTTACAAGTAACGTGTGTCGATGTGTGTCAACGATCGCATATCGTGCGTACAACTTATTCCCATCGCATGCGGAGCGTGTGTCATACGGCAAGTACGTCGTAAAATTTTCAACATGTTCAAAATTACAAGACGTACTCCACTTACTACGACGTATGATAGCGTACTTTAGCGTTCTATTCACGCATACCAAACTTACCCATACCGTATTCGACGTGCGCCAGCGTTTTAGACGCATTTTTCAGAGGTCGGCATACGCTGGCAAGATCGCCAAGGTGTGACTGTGATGTTGACACTTCCATTTCTGCGGCAGTTATGATTTGAATCGTTGTGCGCAGCCTTTTCATAACCTACGCCACGTCATCGTCGGCGATGCGTGCAGCGTGCGATGCATAAGTTAGACTATCGTTGGGCATAGGTTGTGAAGGCCGACAACAGGTTCAGCATTCGTTGGTATAAGTTATCTATAACACAACAAAACGTTCTGTGTCCGTTACTAATATGTTATGCATACGACCAACTCGTTATGAATACGTCCGAATCTTTAAAAAAAAGCATCAAAAGTTCAACGTAAGCCAGCGTTTTACATACATTTTAATACGTTGCCATTGCTGGCTAAAACGTCAACGTGTGACTGGGCCTTTACGAAATCTTTAGATTTCGTAAGTAACAAACACACAAACAAACAAACAAGCAGTCATAGACTGGTACTTACGAAATCGTCAACTTGACCTCTGACCTTGTCTAATAAAAGCTGTCTCTCGAGAAGGTAGCGACGCAAACCAGAAGTTTCTACGATGATTCTGTATCAAACCATCAAAAATCGTAACGTCGACCGAAGCAAAAATCTCCATTTCTCCACGTCATTATATTATACCTTAACGTAACTCAACGATGCGTCTGCTCGAGCGCACTGCACCACGTGACGAGCCGTGACGCGGCGAGTGAAATATTTTTATACAATCTTAAAACGTCTCCAAAACATCCGATTTTTACCAGAATTTCTACAACCGAGTTTTAAGCGTCCTAAGCGATCGCAAAAACCGAAGACAAAATTAAAATCGAAGTTAAAACGAACTCGTAACGTCGAGCGAAGCAAAAATACTCCATTTCTCCACATGAATTTATGGAATTATGTTTGACCTCACTGTGACCTTGACCTTTGACTGATTTTGACCAAAATCTAATCAGCACAAGCCATCACCCTCCTGAATCACGTGGTGTAATTTGACAATGGTAGCTTCTTCCGTTCTCGAGTTATCGTGCCTACAAACAAGCAAACAAACAAACAAATGGAAGTCATCAATATACTTACGAAATCTTTAGATTTCGTAAGTAACAAATAGAAAGGGGTGAAAACAGTAACCTCTGCCATCTTTGAAGATGGTGGAGGTTAAAAATGAATTGGGCCCGATATGTTCTCGTGGATCAGGCGTTACACAGTGGTGTTATGCGCTCTACCGAGTGCCCTTCTAGTTTGTCTATGTCAAACCTTGTTTACGTAGAAGGGTATAAGGTAAACAAAACGTTTCTAAGGTTCACCATGATGGTTCCTATCCCTAAAATGAGATCATTTGACTTGTGTCAGCCCATCTGTATCAGAAACTTGAGACGAGTGAAGGAAAAGTGGATTCCAGGGACGATTGTAGCATTTAAAGGTCCACTTACTTACCTGGTGAGAGTTCCAGGAAACAACCGTTGGTATGTGCATGCTGACCACCTGATAGCTGGCGATTTATGAAGAAATGGTGATGCATATGGTAGATCAGAACAAACTTTATCTGAGTACGAACCAACGTTGGAGGTTCCTGATACAACACCTAGAAGGAGTCAGCAGTCACCTGATTTCATACCAGTGGAACCCCATGCACCTGTTCAACCAAGTGTGGTTCCTCAGACACTTCCGTTTTCGACCAATAGCTCATTGCCAGAAAATTCTTCATCCAGCACGCAGTCAGATTCTAGCCAGGTCCCCACTTTAAGTTCAAAATCTAATTCAAGTGGAGTAATCCCAATGGTACTTAGAAGATCGAGCAGAGTGTCGAGACCCCCACAGAGACTTGATTTGTAAGATTAAGATTCAGCTTTGGCATGTTAGGTGGAACGGAAAATGTTTGGTTGACTAATTACTATCGCTTGGATTTTCTATTAAATTTCACGTTATTTTTGTTGAATATTTTTCAATGTTGAGTGGACTAATTTACGGATTCCTGCATCGGAGGGAGGAATGATGTATTCTGGAATGTTCGGGGATTGATGTCACCAGGGGGTGGAGCGTGCGTATGCGCAATAAAGCACTTTGGTTATGGCTTCCCGACATCTGAGTCGTGTGCATATTTCCTCAGCCTGGAAGAATGGAATACTCGGCGTATTTGCTTATCCAGGATACAACAGCAGGCATGACTTGGTCCTTGCTGAACCATATACCACGGTCATGGATATTGTGCAAGCGGGCGTGGCACAGGGAGAAGTGCAGCTCAGGCAGGGGAATGATGATGAGCATCAATGGTGAGCTGTCCAATCTCCTCTGGAGTGATGAGAGAGAGAGAGAGAGAGAGAGAGAGAGAGAGAGACACAGAGAGAGAGAGACACAGAGAGAGACAGAGAGAGAGAGAGAAAGACAGAGAGAGAGAGAAAGAGAGAGAGAGAGAGAGACACAGAAAGAGAGAGACACAGAGAGAGAGAGACACAGAGAGAGAGAGAGAGAGAGAGAGAGAGAGAGAGAGAGAGAGAGAGAGATAGAGAGAGAGAGAGAGAGAGAGAGAGAGAGAGAGAGAGAGAGAGAGAGAGAGAGAGAGAGAGAGAGAGAGAGAGAGAGAGAGAGAGAGAGAGAGAGAGAGAGAGAGAGAGAGAGAGAGAGAGAGAGAGAGAGAGAGAGACACAGAGAGACACAGAGAGAGAGAGAGAGAGAGAGACACAGAGAGAGAGAGAGACACAGAGAGAGAGAGAGAGAGAGAGAGAGAGAGAGAGAGAGAGAGAGAGAGAGAGAGAGAGAGAGAGAGAGAGAGAGAGAGAGAGAGAGAGAGAGAGAGAGAGAGAGAGAGAGAGAGAGAGAGAGAGAGAGAGAGAGAGAGAGAGAGAGAGAGAGAGAGAGAGAGAGAGAGAGAGAGAGAGAGAGAGAGAGAGAGAGAGAGAGAGAGAGAGAGAGAGAGAGAGAGAGAGAGAGAGAGAGAGAGAGAGAGAGAGAGAGAGAGAGAGAGAGAGAGAGAGAGAGAGAGAGAGAGAGAGAGAGAGAGAGAGAGAGAGACAGAGAGAGAGAGAGAGACACAGAGAGAGAGAGAGAGACACAGACACAGACACAGACACAGACACAGACACAGAGAGAGAGAGAGAGAGACACAGAGAGAGAGACACAGAGAGAGAGAGACACAGAGAGAGAGAGAGAGAGACACAGAGAGAGAGAGAGACACAGACACAGACACAGACACAGACACAGACACAGACACAGACACAGACACAGAGAGAGAGAGAGAGAGAGAGAGAGAGAGAGAGAGAGAGAGAGAGAGAGAGAGAGAGAGAGAGAGAGAGAGAGAGAGAGAGAGAGAGAGAGAGAGAGAGAGAGAGAGATTTTTTTTCTTGCAAAGGTCCAACTCCAGCTGCCGCACGCATGCACAAACACGGCATGTACCGCCTCACACGGACCGCCTTTCTCGCACCGAGCCAGCTCCTTCATTGGTTGCCCACTGTCTGTGGGCAGTACCATCTTCCGGGCATCCTGCCCTGTGGGGTGGCCCCTCACAAAAATGTTCCACAGCTCACTGTGCCACCTAGGCCCACTGTCTTCTGGGCAAATGGCCTGGTAAGGCATCAATTTAGAGCGTGAAGTGCTTTTCTAGTGCTGTTTGTGCCCAAGTGCTCACCTGGCCTCACTTGCACAGGAGGTTTTACACAATCAAACGGAAGATCAAGAAGGAACCAAGAAGGAACCAAAAAAAGTGAATCGCAAAGATGGAGTCATCAGGAGGAACCTGGATAGGATTCGGGTTTCAACCGCTACTCCACAACCCTCAAACTCATACAGACACAGCCAAGTGAGACTTGCATAAACAAATTCAGAGAAGAGGTTAGGAGTAAGAGTCGATCAATCTTTTTGCAGTTGTGGAGTGTCATGGGAGACAATACCAATGCTGCTCAGAGCGTTCACTTCCACAGCATCCTAGGAACATACAGTGGGATGTGGGAAAATGTCTCGAGGAGAACAGTCGACCGTTGGACCATGTATTAAGGTCTTGTATGCTACGAGATATTGATGGAGTGAAAAAAATGTGTACTTTTGTTTATATTTGTAGGATGTTCTTTGTTTGGTTTTTTGTTTTGCTTTGGTTTCTAGTCTTTACTTATTTATCTTTTCATGTGATTGCTTCCACACTTTCAGCTTCTTCAACTCCAGATCACCTGGCCAGAGCTTTTTCTTCTTGCTCTTGCTCAGTGCCAAGTACCTACAGATGCCCAAACTCTCGCTGCCTTAACAGGTAATGAACAACAAAGGGAAGGATCATCTGTAATTTTGATAATGGCTCGTTGATCATACGTTTTACATCTTCATGGTCGTGCCCTTTGGATATGACTCTTCCTGATGAGCTCAATGGCCTAACAGAATATCCTAGAACGAGAGGTATGCACACTCGCCTCCAAGCTGTTAGATCCCATGCTGAGTCCTTCCTTGAGAGTTAGGTGAGTTATCACCGGCACCCTGACCAAATTACAAATTCCCACCCAAATCACATTCAGTCAAACGTCAAGCCTGGCCAGCCAGTTGGTAAAAAACTTGGGACAATTTTTTTCCCCCATGCGACCCCAAAGGAAGATGGGAATAATGGGGGCCAGTAAATAAATAGTAGTAGTAGTAGTAGTTATAGTATTATAGATATTATAGATCAATAGTAAGCATGAAAGAACTCACAATATTTCTGTAAAAAAGTAGACCATTGCACACCAGTGTCTGCAGGTTCCTACCTGGATGCTAATTGTAAATTGTATGATAGTTAAGAAAATTATGAAAGGGATGTTCGTGTTAACCGAGCAAAAAAAAAATAAACTTACCCAGAGAAGACAAATACAGTGATGGATTCAGTCAAGGCTGCGGAAATGGGAAGTGTGGAAGGAGACAAAATGCTTCCTCCTCCATTTAATCGCACATCGTTGTGCAAGTCGTATATTATTTGTTTTTATTTTTACCTCCTTCACCTCCGCCTTCCTCAACAGCCTCATCCACATGCCAACCAATGTTGCTCCCACCCACAGATGTTTCTCCTTCACCATCTCTGGCGGCTCTTCTCTCTCTGCGGGATGCTGTATCCCGTCTTCGAGCTCTCTCTGCCGACACGGGTGAATTCTCCGGTCTGCGTGCTCTCATTGCTTTCCGTCCAGGTAAAGGTATTCAAGTTATTTAAAAAAAAATTCTGCAGTTATAGACAGTAGAGTTTTGTTAATAACAAACAAATACATTGTGCGTTGTTGTTTTTTTATGAATAAACACTGACAACAAAAATCAATGCCCACTTATACCACGTAAATGGTGCAAAAGTGGTCGGGGATGAATTGCACTACAGTGTCATCCACTGTACGAGGAACATGCCTTCCATGGATTCAGCAACACTGTGTACTCACCCTCTTCCCCACGGGTGTAGTTTTGTGGTTCCCATCTACTATATAAGTGGCAGTCCTGTCTGTGTCTTGTCTGTCTGTTTTTTGTGACGAATAAGCTCCTCGACCAGTGAACCAATCTTGATGAAACTTTACACATATATAGAACTAACATTCAGCTCCAGGATGTGCTAAGTGGCTTTCCATAAAAATGAAAAAATATATATTAAAAATTTTTTTTATATATATATATATAAAATAAATAAAATTTCCATTAGAAAAAAAAATGGCTTTCGAATAGTGCGCCGGCGTATTAATCATAACAAAAGGTTTCATGGTTAAAAACGCTAGAGTTTTTTGAAATACAAAATGTTCATATTCGTTGACTTTTTAAACATACACATTCTCCTCCTGTTATTTGAATTCTCGAACTGCACGCGCACGGCAACAGCTAACTGTTGATAGATCTGCTCATGAAAGAGCCAGGCAAGCGGAGTCAGCTGCGGAGAGAGAGAGAGAGAGAGAGAGAGGGAGAGAGAGAGAGAGAGAGAGAGAGAGAGAGAGAGAGAGAGAGAGAGAGAGAGAGAGAGAGAGAGAGAGAGAGAGAGAGAGAGAGAGAGAGAGAGAGAGAGAGAGAGAGAGAGAGAGAGAGTCGTCTTACTGCTGATATATCTGCTCATCTCCTATATAAATGGCAGTCCTTCTGTCTGTTTGTCTGTCTGTCTGTTTGTAACCAATAAGCTCCTAGACCAGTGAACCGATCTTGATGAAACTTTACACACATATAGACATAACATTCAGCTCCAGGATGCGCCAAGTGGCTTTCCATAAAAATGAAAATATATATTAAAAAAAAAATTCCTTTAAAAAAAAAGGCTTTCGAATAGTGCGCCGGCGTATTAAATCGTAACAAAACGCTTCATGGTTAAAAACGCTCGAGTTTTTTGAAATACAAAATGTTCGTATTCTTTGACTTTTTAAACATACACATTCTCCTCCTGTTATAACAGCTTAGAAACCCGAAACATTATGCCACTGCGAAAGCGAACAAATTTAAATTCTCGAACTGCACGCGCACGGCAACAGCGACAGAGGTATGCCGTTTTATAATACACGTCTCCCAATTCTTACTTCACGAACGATTATAATTTTGACGTTATCAGGATAACAGACGTAAATAAATCAAATACGCTGAGCCAGGCTGGGTTTTGCCCGACGTATAAATTAAGTCACAAATGATGACATGAAACCAGCCTCACATTGTTGAGGCATTACAGGTTTTTTTATCTGATGCGGCAATAAATCTTAACATTTTTGAACTCGAGTCTTCTGCATATAAAACATGGTGGGGAAAATATAATATTATAGTGGTGATGAAAATAAATAAATAATGGTGGCAGCCTCTACAATTTCACAATTAACTCTGACATATACTCCTTCAGATCCACCTTCATCCACAGGATTCCCGTGTGGATCCCTGCTAGTCTTACTATAATTCACCGTCTGTCCGTTTTCAGGTTCCACAAAAACGGCTGAACCGATCGCAACCATTTTTGGGTGTGTAATCCTGGGACCCCTTGGAGTAAAATAGGCATAAATAAAATAACATGACCCCCTTGACAGTTCCCGTAGGGAGCGGGTGCTTCTGGTGGGCTAAGTACTAGCTCGTCCACCTTTTGATGGTTGCCGTTGGCTAATACCAGCTCATCCTCACATCAAGGGTTCCACTTACCCCTTTCAGGGACCTGAGTTGCCACAAACCAGTCCAATCCGGATGGGTGTGGGTTTTTTGGGAGACACCATCTCTTTACTGGATGGCCATTGGCTTCCCCAAAGGGAGCTTATCCGCCCTTTGTCAGGTGTTGTTTTTTTGTATACCTTGTCGAGGCTCGTATGAGAGCTAACACACAACGCACTGCAAGGGGGGCATGAGACAAGAGGGGCGGGAGTGGGAAGGACAAAACAGTGGGGAACAGAGACATTAGCAGATCTGTGGAAGGGAGAGCGATGGGGCGGGGAACATGGGGAATACAAGATGGACATTACAGGGACTTTCATAAAGGAAAGCAGGGAATTTGAAGGAGGTGGGCTTGGGTGGATTAACGGGGGTAGAAAAGATCATGGTTTTGGATGGGGGTTGATAAGAGGTGGTGGTGAACAGCTGTTTTGAAGGCTTTGAGGGAAGAATGGGATTGAATAGAGTGAGGGAGTTTATTCCAAAGGCGGGATAAAAGAGGAATGAGAGAGTGAAGGTGAGCAGCGATTCGTGATTTTGGTAGTTTTATCAGAAGGGGGTTGTTGGCGGACCTTGAGCGCCCTGCGGAAATATGCAGGGGACAAATCACAGAGAGAGCAGGGGGGGAGGCTGCAGAGGAGATGGTAGAAGTCAGAAAGACCATCGACCAGCCTGCGGTTTTCGTCCTGAAAGGACGTCACAGTCACCCTCCCTATGAGTAAAGCCTGTGAGGGGTGTCAGTTTAGTCGCTGACAACCCGACCATGCAGCAGGTAGCACTCACTGCGTTGTATGTTACTCGTGGCAGTCCCAAAAGACTGGCCTGACAAAGATTATCCAGAGTAGTTGTTGTTGTTGTTGTTGTTGAATTAAATAGGATCACCAATTAAAAGTACTTTATCTTGAGGAAATTTTCCAAATGAGTGTCCCTTCTCTGGTGTTTCATAGATAACTAGACTGGCACTTGGTATAGCGCATACCTCCACCAGGCTGAACAGTCACGTTTTACATTTATGCCTGGTGTTGGCTTAATGGTTAGGGTGGTGGGCTTGGAATCTTTGGATCCTGAGTTCAAATCCCACTCAGCTGTTGAATTAATACCAGGTAGGGCTGACTCTGCCTGTCATCCTTCTGAGGTCAGCAAAATGAGTGCCAGCTTGCTGGTATCCTGTGGCGGAGTGGCGACCCGTCCAGGATTGTGTCCAATATCCAAGGAGACTGCTTAGGCAGCACCAACGCTCTGCACAGAGTATGGTCCCAATGGATGGATGATAAGCTGGATTTGCATCTGGACCTGAACGAAAATCGAATCGCCTTCTTCTTGTCACATACCCAACTCATGCACCAAGTTTCGTCATAATCAGTCCATAACCTTTTGAAATAACACGCTATATGGTATATCGTTCTTGGCCCCTTTCTCAATGGTGAAGAATCGCTTGAGAAATTTTTTTTAATTCTCATATCCGGATCCGGATCTTCACCAAAATCGAATCAATTCGTCCTTGTCACACACCCAACCTGTTCACCAAGTTTCTTCATAATCTGTGCAAAACCTTTTGAAATATCGTACTCTGTATCGCTTTGGCTCCATTTCTCAATGTCGGCCAGACACCCATTAGGTTTATTGTTCACTTTCCGAACAAAACTCGAGGGAACAACTTATTCATAATATCAGATACTCCAGATTATGATATCATACATACACAACTCAAAGTTCTCCGCTCCGAAGCGGCCAGTTTTATTTTTATTTTTTTTCGCAGTGTGAAAGCCACCCTATTACATTCTCGTGGACTGTTCCAATAGTCGGAGTGTGCTGTGAAAACAGTGATGGCACGGTAATATCAGCCAATGAAGAAATCCCTTTCCCGATAACTGTGAGCTCCATAACTTGGCGGACTCCTTCCGACTTTTGCAGATTGGGTGGTTTACCTGACTAAGTTCTGTCACAATGTCTTCGAGTCAATGTATTATTCATCTTGAATTGAACAATTATAATGAGGTCAGGTGTTTTTCTCAAAAAAAAAACCTGAGATACCTTCTGTCAGGCAGGGGAGAATTTGCTCGAACTACGTGGCGTTGACTCTCAAATCACTCAGTGGTGTGTCATTCATTTCAACAAATCGTTTGAGGACGTCAAGGACTCCGGTGTCAGTTATCACCCCGGATGTTACGAAGCGTATCACCCAGGCAGGAAAGCCGAATGACTCTGTGGCTGCAGCTGAGTTGTCATCATCATCATCATCATCATCATCATCATCATCATCATCATCAGGCCAAGTTAAAGTGTCAACGATTTTTACTACTGCTGCTGATCTTTCCATACCAAAGAGAGACGTCTCAGATCAGCCTCACAAGTTAGGAGCTTATCCGTCACGACGAGGGTCATGCCAGAGCTCTGTTTCATCTGCGAGAAGACGGCCAAGTATGTGAAACACCAGCACAAGACTGTAAAAGTTCCTTTGACCCAGGCCGAGACTGAAACCGCAGGAAGGGCAGCACAGATGAAGCATTCCATAATTCAATTTTCCTGATGTGTTTTGATGTATTTATGAAATTGTGTCTACAAACAGTTTGTAGACAATTTGGTAAATGGAGGCTATTCGGCCGATCATGTCTGTGCTATACCAACACCAAGGGAGTGCTCTGTTAGCAAGTAGCTTGCTATCACTTTCCAAGTGGATGGTTTCATTCAAAGGCCTCGAAAAAGCACTCAAACACAACAGAGTGCTCGGCAACAACATGGAAGTCTCCATAGAAAAAAATGCTTTTGTGGTACTCGAACAAATGCTGTCCGGGCCGTCGTTTTCAGTTTTACCCGATCCTCTGATACTCTGCCATCCTGGCCTCGATATGTGCAGAGCTCTAATCTCCCTGGCCATCCTGATAGTCTGCCATCCTGGCCTCGATATGTGAGAGCTCTGATCTCCATGACCATCCTGATAGTCTGCCATCCAGGCCTCGATTTGTGCAGAGCTCTAATCTCCTTGGCCATACTGGCCTCGATATGTGAGAGCTCTGATCTCCATGGTCATCCTGATAGTCTGCCATCCTGGCCTCGATATGTGAGAGCTCTGATCTCCATGGCCATACTGATAGTCTGCCATCCTGGCCTCGATTTGTGCAGAGCTCTGATCTCCATGGCCATCCTGGCCTCGATATGTGCAGAGCTCTGATCTCCATGGCCATCCTGATAGTCTGCCAGATCGTGTGCTGTGCTCAACTTGGTAAACACAGCCATGTGTAAGCCGTGTAGACTTCGTGTGTGACCGATACTCTGCTCTGAACATCGTTCTATGGCTGGGTTGCAGGATTGCCGTATCTATAACGGTTATCAAAAACTGCCGTTACATTGGAAGAACTTCCTAATGAGCGGTGAGAACAAAGAAGATCTCGTTGAGTTATTATTCCAAGCTTGGCAGGAGGTTAATGCCAGAACCTTACAGGACAATGTTGTCACCCTCTCTCATGGAATGGGGTGCAACAGGATATGCGCGATTGATGGAATAACACGTACAATCATCGTCCCTGAGCTGCGCTTCGATCATGAGGAGGCAGACATAAAGATCATTCTCCTTGCCAAGCTCGTGGCGGAGTCCAGAGTCGATGTCATCGTGATGACTCACGGACACTGACGTTGCAATATTGCTGTTAGGCCATTTAGAATATTTTCAGTGTCAGGTTATTTTAAGACATTGTGCCAGTTTCAAGGGTAGAAGTCACACCCTCGACCTGCTTAAACTATCGGCACATACTGGCCTTGATATGTGCAGAGCTCTGATCGGCCTTCACATATTCACTGGATGCGCTACAACCAGCGCATTTCATGGGAAAGGAAAGAAACGACCATCTGACACTGTCACAAAGGAACGGTAGCTCCTCGAACCTGTCCTCCAAGATCGGATGCGAGTTTGACCCGCAGTCTGATGTTGCTTCTGAGTTAGAAGCAGTTGTCAGCGACCTGTGTGGATATCCTTGTGACTCTGTGAACAAGGCACAGTCAGGACAAGCTGTTTTGCCTCCACCCAAAAAGCTAGAAGGTCTGACCACAAACATCTGATTCGTTGCTTTCACACTCATGGCGGGTGAATTATCAGGCTGCTATTCATCAGCGGGCAAGAGAGTGACAGGTGAACGTGCCAAGTTCTCTTTGACAAGGATGGACAAGGCAAAACAAATAAATGACCATCCTATCTGTGGATGACAAGTGCCCCTGCTCCCAAGCACGTTTTGCATCTTGTCCACTGCTCCGCAAGAAAACACATTGTGTCTGGAACTCTTGTTCGTGCTTCAAGAACGAATTCCCATGCACAAAGATGTGTGCTTGCCTCGGACGCGACTATGACACGGAACCTGTGCTTGACAAACTCTTGGTGGATTCTGGTTCTGACAGTGATTATGAGGATTAAAATGCTTAAGTTTGGGAAACCTAACGACATACGGTTCGTGACTCGTCTTTAGAATTTCCTGTGTGCGCAATGTTCCTCGTTGTGCTTAATAAGCCAAATGTAAGAACAGAGCATCCACTGGAGGATCTACACTCTACAGTAGTGTTTCTCAAATGGTGTGTCATGACCCCCAAGGGGGTCGCGAGTGAGTGTCCGGAGGGGTCGTGAGCTGTCTGCATTAAGTAGTTACACAAGTCCTCGCAATTTTCCCAATGACTTACCAATGTGAACTTGCATTCTCAAGCTTGGTAGTGATTAAAACAAAAGCTAGAAACAGGCTCATCGATGTCGAGAGTGAACTACGATGTTCGTTGAGCAAGACTCGTCCCTGAATTGACGTGTGTGCAAATAGGAAATAAAAATGTCCCAGATTACAGCCTTTTGTTCCTCCTGCAGTCAGGGTTGGAACTAATGGGTTCAGCCAAGTTTTCCCCATCTGGGTTAAAAAAAAAACCCTTGTAGGGATAACAGGGGATCGCGGCGACGAAATACCAGCATGGGTGGGTCGTCTGGTAAATCTGCCTGAGAAACACTGGCCGACAGTGATGCAAACATTTCCTGATCAATATTACAAGCAATTCCTTACCCCTGTTGATGGTGTTTTGAATGAGACCATTCAAGACTAATTACTTATTCTCTCCAATTAACATTATCATTCTTTCCATTTTAGAAATGTAGCCGGACTTTGTAAGCAGACTCGTTGCTTCTTGTTGTTCCCACTCAGGATTTCACAGGAGTGAGTATGAGATGCTGGTCTGCATGAGTTGTGTTGACTCTAATTAAATGTGCTTCCGAGTTAGTCTGCCATCCTGGCCTCGATATGTGCAGAGCTCTGATCTCCATGTCCATCCTGACGAGCCAGAGTTGAGACGATTCATCTCCACCGAGAGTCTACAGCGCTATATTCGTCTTATTGTTGCAATTCAATAGTCATATCGATGGTGCTTGGTTGTATGAGACCATTCAAGACGAATTAGAGATCTTTCCTCATTAACATGAGAAATCTTTCGGTTCAGTGCCAACGATTTGACTTTGTGATTACATTTACTCCGTATTATCGTCCCACATTCGTTCTGTGGTCCTATCCATGTCTTCCGCCTGTGATCGATAAGTTGTGATCTACCTGCGGTGTTTTCTGAGAAATAGGCAAATTATCATTAGAAAGTGTCGTCTTAATTGGCTCTTCCTGAACTTGTATGTTTATCAAAACAATCTCTCGGGGTGAGACTTTTCGTTGATGTGAATTGTAAACAAATGGGGCTTCAGTCCATTTCAAACGTGAAATATCTTGCCACGAATGACGGTAATGGAGAAAATTGCAATTTTGAATGATGACGTCATTTAATGACCTTTCGTAACCTAATTACCGATGTCATAGAATATTTTTTTCATACCATTACTCAGGCCAACTCGTAATAAAACGAACCAATGCATATTTGTGAAAATAACGCTTTTCATTTCCCAGTAACTGACTCGCTTATTTCCCTTACCCCTAATTCTGGAACAAAAACTGTGATGCCGCACTCATGTCGTTTCCTTTTCCTTCCAGAGAACTAGACAATATCTCGTGAAGAACTTTTGACCAAAGATTTAGGAAGTCAAGGGCTATGAATTGATGTAAAGAACAGTGTGAGCCCAGGATTTTGGTGGAGAAGTCATTTTATAGCCACATTTCTCATGCCACATCGACCACATCTGGCCTTTTATAGCCACATCTGGCCTAATGGTGAAGAATTACTGAGAAGATTAAAAAAAACAAAAAAAACTCTTATCTGGATTCGGATCTTCACGAAAATCTCATCAATTCGTCATTGTCACACACCCAACGTATCCTCCAAGTTTCGTCCAAATCCGTGTGTAACCTTTTGAGATATCTTGCTGACAAACAGACAGATGGACAGACAAGCCGGTAGGCGACGTGGGTGGTCGCTATATAATTGTATACTAGTCATACAGTTTTTGACGGATCGGGCTGAATTTTTTTTGACAAAGAGGTTGATTATAGTGCGCATAAAAGCACAGAAGCCAATTTTTGATTTTCGAAAAAAAAAAATATATAAATATTTTTCGGATTTTTTTCAAAAAATTCAAAGTCCCGTTGCTCGGCAACGGTGGCGTCCACAGCAACGGTGCTCAAAAGCATACAACTAGATCCTGGTATGAACCTACCAGTCAAGCTTCATCAAAATCGGTTGACTCCTCTGGCTTCCAGAGCTGTCCATTACATACAAACAGACAGACGGAAATACTGAGAATAACGGTAGTCGAGCGACCACCCAACAAACAGACAGACGGGTGAAAACAACCTCATTCCACATTCGGTGGTGGAGGTAATTACAATTACGAGCTTAAATAAACATTTGTTGCTCAAAAACAAAAGTTTGCCTTATTACCCTCGCCAGAGGAGAGGGTATTGCATTTGGGTCCGTTTGTTAATTTCCGTAATCCTTCGGATTTCGGCAATTGTGTTGGTCGGTTGTGTGTGTCATTCTGTGTGTCTGTGTTTGTTTCTGTGTTTGTTTACCCTGTAGCAGCCACACCGTTTCAGCGATCATGACCAAACTGGGTACAGACGTCGGCCATGGTCCAACTTAGACACTTGTCGTTTTTGGTGAATTTAGGTGAAAGGTCAAGGTCAAGGTCAACAAAAAACCGAACTTCTTATTTTCGCAATAACGTCTGCTAAAATGGTCGTATCGACTTTAAACCAAATCCAAAATGTGCATCTTCCGATTCTGCATCCAACCATATGTCTCATTGGGGTGTCACACCAACACCCTTCTTAGCGGTCGGGGGTCGAATGTCGGGGGGGGGGGGTCGGGTCAAAACTTTCAAATTGCGATAAAAACGCCATTTCAAGTCCGATTGACTTCCAAGTTATGATCATGACCAAACTAAGTGCTATAACTCATTAAACAGTTGCACTATCGACTTATAAGAACCAAATTGATTTCCAGGTTTTTGTTTTTTTCAGAGATCATGGAGATATGACAAAGTTATTCCGGCAATTCCTTGCTTAACGAACAATTTCATTTGTTTGTTTGTTTGTTTGTCCGCACAGAACTTTCATGTTTTTCTCTGCAACCGCTGAATGGAATTGAGACGAAATTTTCACCATTGTAGCGACAACTCATGCACAATGTTTTATTGATGATTATGATGTCATAGGTCACATGGTTTCGCAGCCAAGTTGGAAAAACGCAAAAAAACTTTGAACCTCTCTTTCTCTGAAACCGCACCAAAGAAAAAAATTGAAACTTGGCACACAGCAAGTCCTCCTCATGGGAATGAGTGCGATTTTTTAATGACATCATGGGTGCCTCCATATGACATCATAATTACATATGTAGAACGCTACATCTGATCAGCATGAACATTTTTGAGGATCATCTAGGGATAAATTAGTCCGCAGAAAAAAAAAAATGATCATGTCATCGGTCATGTGATTCAGTAGCTATATTGTTTTTTTTTTTAAACCTTCAAAAATCTTCTTCTCTGAAATGGCTGAAAAGATCAAGGCAAAACTTTACAGTTATGACTGCCTACCCACGAGGAACAAAACATTCACACATATGAAGTCATACGTCACATGGTTTGGCAGTCATATTGGATTTACCCTAAACCCACAAAAAAAAATCTTCTTCTCCAGACCAACTGGACAGATCGAGGAGAAACTTCACACAAATATTTCCCAAGCCTTGGGGATACCTGGATGTTCACATAACAAATAAAATTGATGTCACATTGTCTGGCAGCCATATTGGATTGAGCGAAAATCTTTAAAAAAAATTATTTCTCTTCAATTGCTTCATCGATCAACGTGAAACTTCAAAATTATGATCTCATGGTGATTGGGAATACATGATTGAAATTTCAACCTGATCGGACGCGTGGTCTGGCAGCCAGACGTTATTTAATTTTTTTGATCTGGGTTCTTTTTGATGTTGTTGTTTTTTGAATAAGGCTCACTTGGCTGTGCCTGAATGGGTTTGAAGGGTGAGTAGTAGCAGCTGAAACCCAAATCATATCCAGGTTCCTCCAGACGACTCGATCTTTGCTTTTTTGCTTGTTCACGTTCCTTCTGATTACTCCAATGCAGGACTGCACCTACTTGGTCTTCCATTTGATTTGATTTGAATTAATTTTAATCCCATTCTGAATTCAATTGAATAATCATAAAAATCGTCCTGGGTCAGAGTCACGTGTCCGAACAAAGCGGGGTTGCATCAAAGCGGGACGTCTTGGTACCCAGTAATCAATGTCAGCAGGCATAAAGTGGCAGTTCGAATTATGTCGTACCCAAACGTGTCTGCGGACGTCCTCCTGCAGTTGGGTTACTTTTTATTAGGAGGTTGGCAGCAGGATTTGCACTCCGGCCACCGTAAAACGCTTCATTCCACAAAACATTCCAAAAGCATAAAAAAAAACATCTGAAAACCCACTCCGTCGGAGTAACTCCTGTGCTACTGCCTTTCACAGGGCAGCTCACCAGATGATGGGATTGGGACAAAGCCTTCGGGACCCCCAATCTTTTATGATAGGAGGGAAACCAGGGGTAAGCTTCCCAGGTCAGATTGTGGTAGTATGGATTGGGGTGGTGGTGAGGTGTCTTCACCAGATAGCGGTCTCCTTGGGTTAACCTGAGGTGGTCCCCTTCGGGTGGTGCCTGAAATATCCTATCCCTAAGAGAGCATGATCACCTGTATCTGTCATCATCTGAGCTCAAGCATTTGGACATCGGTATTGCAGCTCTCTCTGAGGTTCGGAGACCGGATTGTGGTGAGATCATGGCGGGTGGTGACACCTACTATTGGTCTGGTCGTTCTGGTGTTTACCATGCCCAAGGAGTTGCTGTGGCTGTGTCCAATAAGCTGACTCCAATGATAATTGAGGTAACACTGGTCAACGAGCGTATTATGAGATTAAGGATTCGTCACTCCTTCGGGGTTATTTCCCTGGTCTCTGTATATGCTCCGACTGAGGCGAGTGATCTCACCGTGAAGGACGTATTCTATGCCACCCTCGAGTCTGTGGTTGATCAGTGCTCCAAGTGAAATACTCTTCTGGTCTTGGGGGATTTCAATGCATCGATGGGAACTGATAGGGATGGTTGAGACGTGTGTTGGTCTCCAAGGGTCTGGAACTGTGAACCAGAATAGCACTAAGTTCCTTGACTTTGCAAGAAGTCATGGACTTGAGGTGGCTGGTTAATGGTTTCAGTGCCCACAGGCTCATCGCTGGACTTGGTATTCCAATGCTGGTGGTGTGGCAAAGGAGATTGACCGTGTGCTTGTTGATGGTCGCTGGAGGATGATCCAGAATTGCAGGGTCTATTGGAGTGCTCAATTCCTCCATACTGACCACAGGCTTGTTGTCACAACCCTGAAGTTGCAGCTTAAATCCAGGAGAATGGTACAATCTCCTAGGCTGGATGTTGGCAAGCTCAAGGATGTGAGGGTAGCTGAGGAGTTTTTGAACAGACTGAGTGGAGATTTCGGGGGTCTGGGTGCTTTGGGGGATCCTGAAGAGTTGTCGAGTGCCTTCAAGACAACTGTCCTTGATGTTGCCGGTAGATGTCTTGTTCCTCACCGTAGAGCGAAGAACCGGTGAAGAAGAATTTTGTCTCCCAAGGGACAATGGATACCATTGCCCAGAGTCGCAGGGCCAGGCTGAATGGCAGAGTTGAGCTGTTCAGGGTGCTGAGGCGTAAAACTGGACGTGCACTAAGGGCAGACATGGAGTCGTAAGTGCGAGGAATCTGTGTGTGCAAAGAGCATCACCTGTGGTCATGTGATTCTCCTCCTGCTTTCAGGGGAATTCGCGCATTGCGTTCCTTCAAGCCCGTCCCTCGGTGTACCGCAGTTAGAGCAGAGGGTGGTAGGCTCTTAACAGAGGAGTCTGAAGTGAAGGCCCACTGAGCCAGTTACTTTGAGCAGTTGTACCAGGTTGATCCACCAGCTGTCGAGTTGGATGCCGGGGTGTTGCTCTCCCTATTGCTGACCCTCCAATCTGCTGTGATCCACCTTCGCTTGTGGAAACACAGGCTGCGGTGAACCGGTTGAAATGAGGTCAAGCTCCTGGGATCTGTGGCATCCATGCCGAAATTTTCAAGGCTGGTGGAAATGCTGTACTCGTGTCATTGCATGCAATTCTGTGCTCTGCCTGGAACACAGGCATCATCCCAACTGACTGGAAGAGGGGCCTTGTTGTCCCTCTTTGGAAAGGGAAGGGTGATCGCCAAAACTGCAACAACTACCGAGGGGTGACGCCGCTCTCAGTGCCAGACAAGGTCTTTGCTCGGATAATTATTGATAGGGTTCGCCACCATCTGCTTGAGCACCAGCGTCCAGAGCAGTCAGGCACCAAAGAGGTCAACGATTGACCGTATCCTTGCTCGTCGGGTCCTCACCAAATGCAGATGAGAGTTTTGGCAGGGGCTGCTGCAGCCTATGTTGATCTCTGCAAGGCGTTTGATTCAGTGAATGGGGATGCCCTCTGGAGGATTCTTGGTCTTCATGGGGTGCCACCAAAACTAATCAACCTGATGTCTGAACTCTACTCTGGTACTGAGAGTGCTGTGAAGTTTGGTGGTACCATCTCTGACTTATTTCCAGTTGTTACTGGAGTTCGTCAGGGGTGTGTACTGGCTCCCACACTTTTCAGCAATTGTATGGACTGGATTCTAGGGAGGATGTCGGAGAGAACAAGCTGCGGTGCATCATTTGGGAATGTCAGGATCTCTGACCTTGATTTTGCAGATGATGCAGTCATCTTTGCGGAGACTCTAGACGTCCTTTTTGGGGTCCTCGAGGTTCGGAATGAGGCGTCGGAGATGTGTTCCCCATCACCAGGTCTCTTGGGAGAATCCTTGGCTATCGCTGGTCAGACTTTGTGTCCAATGAGCGGTTGCTGAGAGAAAGAGACTCAAATGAGATTTGTTACCTGCATAGTCTGTGAGCGTCAGCTGCCATTGTATGGACACGTGGCTCATTTTCCTGACACTGATCCTGCTCACCAGATTCTCTGCGAGGGAACCTCGTGAGTGGAGGAGGCCAATGGATCGACCACGTGCCTCGTGGTTGCAGCAGGTTGATCAGAATCTCAAGGAGATGGGGATGGGCCAGGCATCTGCCTGGAGTATCGCGAGACGGAGGCCCCTGGAGTACCGACGGAAAGTGGACGCAGCGACGCGCTGCTCCGGCGCGTGCTCCCGCGCGTGCTCCCATACATGACCTGACCTGACCTAATTATGTCTCATTAATTACGTAACACACCAGTACACAAACGCCACACAAAGCAAGTCCTGGCGAGGGTCTGCAATGTCTGATTGCTCTTTTCCTTGTTTTCTTTTTCTTTTTTTTTTAATCTGGCAAATAGTCTGGAATATTGATAACCTCGTAAATGTTAATATTTGAAATGAAACAATTATCATATCGTTTAGAACCATGAGCCTCGGTAACATGACGACTGATTTCCTTATAGTACTGCACATGTATAAGTTGGCCTTCTTTTTCGCTTTAATGTCCTTCTACACGCAATTAATCATGTACAAGCTCCACCATGAGCCTTAGATCACTTGAGAATAACAAAGCTGGTCCTCACAAAAGCACATAAGCTCACATTATCAGTGGCCTTGGGCCTGTTTATCTGCAATTCAACTGTGATGTTATCCTGAAATGTGTATCACATTATCACTAAGAAAATTATCTGAATAGTATTGCAAAATAGTGTTGTATATTAGTCATGTGCGATGTCAAAGCTTTCTTCATATAACATTGCAAATCACTCATATTATGCTGTCACATTTTGTGGTTGCTGGGTTGTATTATGTTTCTGCAGCCCCTGGCCTATCTGCACAGGCATCACGCCAAGTACTAGCCCTACAAGAAGAAGCTCAACTTGCACTTTGCAGTTACAT
Organism: Eptatretus burgeri; assembly: GCF_056783735.1. NCBI lineage: Eukaryota > Metazoa > Chordata > Myxini > Myxiniformes > Myxinidae > Eptatretus > Eptatretus burgeri. The sequence goes on from NC_140971.1 coordinate 96,701,857, forward strand.
CCTCCAGCGGTGAGAGACTAATCCCTGGAATGGTACCTCTTCATTATACACATCAATTATAATGTTTCAGTGTGAAGTTTCTTCTTCCTTGTCACCCAGTTTGTGTTTCTGTAAGGGTATCAGCGGTTTGTTTTGAAAGTCAGTCGAGCAACACCTTTACGGACACCGCGTCTTTTATGTAGAAGGTCGAGGCTTGTGGAAGAGCTGGAACCCTGAATGGATCAGGACACAACGGAACAAAAGGAACAGCAGAGAGAGGGAGGAAACACCAAGAGCAGAGTTGAAGGACAAAATAGAGGGAGACTTGGACAAATAATAGGTGTGGGGAGAAATGAGGGGTAGGGGAGGGTGCATGGGGTAGATAAGATGGATACAAAAGGAAACTCTCAGGAAGGAAATTCTAGAAATTTGGAAGGAGGTGGGCTTAGGGTTCTGGTGGGTAGGGGGGGGGAAGTTAGGGTTAATAAGGGTAGAAAACATCATTGTTTTGGATGGAGGACAACGCAAGATGGTGTCTTCAAGACATGGAAGTGAGAATGAGATTGAAGATAATGTGGAAGTTGGTTCCACAGGTGGGGAAAAGAGGAACGAATGAGTAGTGGTGAGCAGTGATTCTGGATTCAGGTGGGTTCACTGTACTGGAAGAGGGTTTATGGTGGACCATGTGAGCCTTGCAGAAACCTGGAGGAGGGACAAGGCACACAGAGAGAACAGAGGGTGCAAGACCAGAAAGGATGTGGTGGAAGACAGAGAGACCACCGACCTGTCTGCGATGGGAAAGTGATTGGCCCATCGACTCAGCTTCATCGCGGGAGATTCCAATGATTTTGTGAGAGATTCCAATGAGCTCTCAAACTAACTAATTCGTTTCGAACTTATTACATCATGTGTACTTCAACTTGTGAGTTTCCTCAATGTGAAATCATCGGTGAAAAGGAATATTGCGAGGCGCTCAAAAACTATAACTTTGTGATAGCACAACTCCACTGCAAGCCACAGGCTGTTATGACCTCTCCACAGTGAGGGCTTGTGTAGCAGGAGCAAAATCTAACACTTGTTTAGAAGCTTACAATCACTTGTGTAATCAATAAACTACTTCAACTTATCACAAAATGACTTGAAATGGCAAAATCGAACCCATTTGAGTTACAACCAGAGTAAGCATTTTGCTTTTCTCTTTTAACGTAGAGCAATAGATCGCGTGTAGTTGAGCATACATCGAGAAAGTATGGTAAATTACCTTTTCATGGTGCTGTTGTTGACGATTTTACCATCTGTGTGATTGTCCACAGCTCTCCAAATGAACCTTGTCGCTTTGGAAAGTTATTATTGTGTCTGCCAGCAGTCCGCGGGGTTTCTGCAGACACGCTGGAGGCTGTGTACTTCCGACGGACAATTGGACAAGTTCCCGTCTCTCGGCTCATCGCGGACATGTACAAGTCATGTCCACTTTGACGTACTTTGGCCGCATCTGGTCAGGAAATAACGAAGAAATGAAAAGGCACGAAACATCATCATAAACGGCAAAACGCATCCGATATGAAGTGAAAATTCATAAAAGTCCAAACGAATGACGATAAAAGACAATAAGGTTTTTTTTATATCATCAAATGGACAAATATTTGAGAGAGAGAGAGAGAGAGACAGAGACAGAGACAGAGACAGAGACAGAGACAGAGACAGAGACAGAGACAGAGACAGAGACAGAGACAGAGACAGAGCGAGTTAATGCAACAATAGCAAGAAGATAGTTTGTTGAAGGTTATCGCAAAGTAATCTTTTACATGTTTCCAATTTCATTGGGGTTCAGAGAATTGGTTCAGAAATTGAAATGCATTAGTCCTTCATGTTTTCTTGCATCAAGTTTATCCGCTTTGATTCTCACATGTCTTGTTTTTACTTGAGAATTCAAATGAAAATTCAAGATTCTTTGTTGTAGAGTCTCTCAAGCCCTGTTCTTCATTGCACGGCCCGCGAGCCACTGGCGGCCCCTGGTGGCATAAAGTGCGGCCCCTGACGTGCGGCCGATAATTCACAAATGGGAAAACACCCCCCATCATAATCCGCCATAAGTGCTATCAAATTGACCCAATGGTTTCAAATGAGTGTAACAACGCGAAGCATAAAAGTAACATAACTACATCAGGATATGGTGGCAGTGCACAAGCAATGATGCTTGCAGCCCAGTTAACCACAACAAAGAAGAACATGTGGAGGAGGGTCTCATAGCAGCCATTATGAAGTCCTGCAGGTGGTGTGGCGACTCTCACACTGACGTCTTATCGGGAAAAGTGGACCCCTTCGAAACCAATCGTGAAGATCACTGCTCGAGAGACTCTCAAATTCCTCTAACAGTGCATCTTGTTGTGACACTCGCTCAACAACCTCAAGAATTGCTCAACGATCCAGCCATCCTCGGCAGGGCAGTGTTATGTACAGTCGACGTTTTAAAATGTTATTTCTCATTAAAACAGCACACGTCGTACTCCGTACTTCGTTCAAGCGAAAGTGACAGCATTATAATCAATAGGAAAAAATAATGAATGAATGAATATTATTAATGAGCACAGAGAATTATAAACAATACGTGGCACTTATTCATTCTACCACCACCGAAGGTGGGACGGAGGTTATGTATTCACCGCTGTTTGTTTATCTGTGAGCGGGATTATCTCAAAAAGTTACGGACGGATTCGGACGAAATTTGGTGGACAGGTTGGGTGTGTGATGAGGATGAATAATTCGATTTTGGTGGAGATCCGGATCAGGATACTAGAATCTTTTAAATTATTCTTCACAAATAGGGCAAAAAAACCCGACATATAGCACGATATCTGAAAACATTGTGGACGGATTCCGCCGAAACTTGGTGGATGAGTTGGGTAGGTGACAAGAACAAGCTGATTCGATTTTTGGTTAAGATCAGGGTGCAGATGCGGCCTATCAGTTGGATACAAAATTTCAACTGTTCCGCCTGCTGGAGGTATGTGCTTTACCAAGTAGCGTTCCAGTTCGTTTCTTGAAACCATTTCATTTAACATTGTTTAGAAATACAAGTCATGTGATATTCATCAATTTCAATGAGTTTGGTGGAAACAGTTACAGTGAGATTAGATCATGTACATAGATAGACGGGTACAACTGTTCTTGTACACATTGCCCATTCTGATGAATAATGATATTTGCAAATGTGGATCAAAGTTTATAATTAATCTGGCCTGCAAGTCAGCAAACAATTGCTTTATATGATGGAAACTGGAGTGTATTTGGGACAGTCCCATCTATCAGATATTCTTGGCCAACACATTAGCACTTAATATCATTGGTTGAGAATAGCTGTTTAAAGGATGTGTCCCATTGCACCAGTTATATTACAATAAGCGAGGCTAGAGGATAGTTGGATTCAGAGCATCCCCTTTGAAATCAAATTGTCGAGCTTATCCATCGATAATTAATTATTACAATAATACATTAATTATACTTCCAATTTGTATATAAATTGTGAAAAGCACCGAAGGAGATAAGAGCGACAAAAATGATGAAATTTAAACGAAGGATTTCAATACATTAGTCGATGGCTTAAATGTTCATTTAAAGTGCGTGAGGGAATTCGATCCACAACAATTTAACTGAATGAATATCAGTGTACCGCAAAGCTACCGAGATGTAATATCGGTAAATTACATGATAATAAATAATATGTAAATACTGCTCGTGAAATTTTCTCAACTAGTCCTTATTTCGGTTTTTGTTTCTAATAAACTGGAAGGTTTTCGGCCTTTTTGTTACCTCCACCACCGAAGGCGGATGGAAATTGTTTTCATTCACCCGTGGCTGTTTGTTCGTTTCTGTCTGTGAGCAGCATATCTCAAAAAGTTATGGAAAGACTCGGACGAAACCTGGTGGATAGGTTGGGTGTGTAACAAGGACGAATTGATTCGATGTTGGTGAAGATCTGGATCCGAGAAGTTTTTTCTAATTTTAAAAGTGATTCTTCACCATTAAGTGTTGGGGCCAAAAATGATGTGTAGCATGATATTTCAAAACGTTATGGACGGATTATGATAAAACTTGGTAGATGAGTTGGGGAGGTGACAAGAACAAGCCAATTAGATTTTGGTTAAGGTCTTGATGCAGATCCAGTATTTCAGTAGGATACAAAAATTAACTGTTCAACCTGGCAGAGGTATGCGTTCCACTGAGTGCCGTTCTGGCTTGCCTTGTTACTTGCGAAAATCGAAGATTTTTCATGTATATTGGTTACATTGTTGTGTCTGTTTGTTTGTTTGCCAATCGCCTACAGGTCACAATTTGAAACCGATCTTCACGAAACTTCACCACATGGTAGAGTTATTCATAAACAAGATGCCTTCACAAATTTAATGGATTTTGCAAGTTTTTGAGGTCAAAAGGTCAACAACTTCGGTGTAATTTCTAAAATCCTCAATTGTCATCTGATTGAATTGAAATTTGAACAAGATATATATTTCACGTCACTGAATTCAATGAGATAATTATTTTTGAGGTCAACATGGACCAAAAGGTCAACAAAGGCCCAAGGTCAACAACAAAGGTGATATTTCTAAAAGTCAATTTTCATCCGATTGACTTGAAATTAGAAGAGGAGTTGCATATTTGGTCATTGAATTCAACCACCAATTATTATTTGAGGTCAATAAGCCTAAAGGCCAAAAGTCAACAAACAACTAAGGTGGTATGTCTAAACTCCACCATTTTCATCCGACTGACTTGAAATTTGAAGGGGATTTATATTTCAGGTCACTGAATTCAACCAACCAATTATTTTTGAGGCAAACATCGGCCAATAGGTCAACATAGGCCAAAAAGTCAACACAGGCAAAATTTCTAAAATTGTCAATTTTCATCCGATTGACTTGATATATGAAGCGGATTTGTGTATTTGGTCATTTAATTCAACCGACCAATTATTTTTAAAGTCAAATTTATCTTATGGATTTTGCAAGTATTCTGCTCTGCATGACATCTTGTTTTTCTTTATTTTCGCATCGTTCCATAGCAAAAGAAAATGTCAGAGCACTTCTCTAAAAAATAATTTCCAAAACCTCCTGCGAGTCGACCTCATTCGAGATTTCAGAAAACGAGAAATTGCCTTTTTAAGGAAGGAGTGAAATGTGATTAACATTCTGTTTTAGGAGAAAACAACAAAAAAAAACGTCCTTATAAAGTCTTGCAAAGAAATAGTTAATATTTTCAGGATTTAATGTTGCCTTCGCAAACGTGCCTTGGAATGTATTCATTCTGCTGACAAGCACTAAGTTGTAAAGCAAAGTGATTCAGGTATACATTTCTATTCCCTTTTGAACCGTTTGGTGTTACATTCAGTTCCTGATGAAGTAAAATCCAACTACAAACTGCCATCCTGATAATTCGCAGGCAGCACCTTACATCATGACGCATGTGCTATCCTTTTGAAGAGGCGTTTCGCTGACCGTCGGATCTGTATACACTTGTTTGTTGATATTAAAGTTTTCACTGTGCCTTTTGAAAAGATAACACTTTGGGATCAGCATGCAATCTGAATTCCTTGTTCGAGTACATTGTACTCATCACCATGTTGCTTCATCGACATTCTTCCTGGTCTATAACAGCTGGGGTAGCCCCAAAAGGCTCAACGAATGTAAGCTTCTCAACGGGAGATTAAATTGGTTAAAAGGCTACCGTGATTGTTGTGCAGTCAAGTCTGAAAAGAGCCTCATTATGGGAACAGTTTCAGGGCTAATCCAATTGATAAACACCATGATTAATGCTCTAGGGATGTTCAAAAAGTTCCAGCAACAACACATGGCACACCGTAATCCGAAAAATTCCAACGATGTTTTTTTACTTTTCAATATACGGGTAAAAATAATTAATAATTAAATAATCCTCCAAATAATTATATGTACTTATGTATTGAAAAATCTAAATGTCCTCAAAATTAATGAATGCCACACATAGCGATGCTCCATTTTGAGAAATCTGATAATGTAAACTTGTTGTACAATCAAATGCTCGAGTTGTTAACTTATACAATCAAATGTATTGTCTGTTCATCTCTCGTACAAAATGAAATCTTTTATCCAATGCTCAGACATTACTCGTTCTACATTTTGTTCCCCATTTACTGAGTCCTTAAGTATCATAACCAATGATTTCAAGTTCATTTGATAACAAATCAACTTTTTTCCCCTCTTCGGTAACCTTCCCTAATTTTTTTTATTCTTCTTCTTTACTTTGGCACTTTTTAACCCTTTGAACCCTGAGCTCCTTGGAATTTTGGCTCTTCCACCCTGGGTTTCCTGGAGAAAAACTGGGCCGGTCGGGTATATGGAGGTTTGAATAGCGGCCGGTAAAATGGCTGCTGGGGTTCAAAGAGTTAAGTGTTTTTTTTTAATTATTTTTTTATTTCACATTATTCCTGTAAATATTTCAACTGTAATTAGGTAAGCAGCAGTTGTGTTTAAGTCGTAAATACAACTTTGAATTGTTTGCTAATCGACGCTTCAGAAATGTAATACCAAACAGAAACTGCATTGTCCACAGCCAAACGAAGAGGATAATGCAAGTAGGCCAAATAGTAATAGTCTTTGGGGAATGACATGAGCGGTGAACGTTTGGATGGGGAAGGTTAATTGCCAAAAAATTTTAAAAATATGCTTTTGATAACATTTTATCATACGTAACATGGTCTTACAAACGTGCCTTGGAACGCAAGTGTTTTGTTTTGTTCGCATAATAGTTTAAAAACAAAGTTTTATGTACAGATTACCCTTTCAACTTGATCAGCACTACTATATACAAGTAACTTGTATGACGGAATCCAAACAAAAACCCATTTGCTTATGTTGTAAAAAATGTTATGAAAGTAAAAGAGCATAAATAAGTTAAAATATACTGTATTTTGAATGAAACGAATCGCAAGCAATTTTCTGGACCAATTTTCATGGAGATTCATACAAATGTTTTACAATCTGAATTGTTATTTGTTCATTCATGTTACAGATATAAACAAGTGTTTGTTTTTGATAATCGAAACATTGCTCGTGTGCATTTTGTTTTTATTCGTTTTCTCTTTGTTTCGGATCAATTTAGTTCATCAAATAAAACTGAAAGTGACTTAAAGTCTCCATTTTTTTCCTCGTAAATATATCAGAGAGAGTGGACTTTGTACACTTTTATTGCAAAAAAACAAGTACAATAAAGAGAATTAAAACTGAACAACAAAACAAACCCAAAAGTTACAAGCGATTATATGTGAAGGAGAGTGTTATCTATCATTTTAAAAGAAATTGCAAAGTAAACAAACAAACAAGCAAGAATAGCACAACATGCATACGACAGACTAGAAAGTAAAGACTAACTGACCATCAGAAATTTCACAACAAACATCATGAACACACGTCTTTATATTACAAAACACGGTTGTACATATCATGTGACACTATCATTTTTGAAAAGCCTGCAACTGACTGTGTGGGAACGACGGCAGAATTCCAGTTTGAGCCCGCTCGGGTAAAGAGCTTAAGCATGACCAAATCAGTGCTACGAAACAAGTGATTCTGTAGACGTGAATTCTGAGTCTTCTAAATCACTAAATTAGCCTGGGCAGTAAATAAAATTTAAAAAAAACCACCAAAACGGCCATTGGGAGGGAAGATGGGCCACTGGGACCAAAATGAAAACTGAGAAACTGAAAACAAAGAAAAGGTGTGCAAACAATATTTTCAGCAAACGAAGGAGAGGGGTTAAACTATTCCATCCAACATAAACATGGAGCACAGTTTCAATTTGTCCACAGAAGAGACACTGTTTGTGGAATATTTGGGAAAACTGGTGAAGAAGGGAATTTGTGGGTAATACCCAATGGGAAATTCTCCATTGGAGATCGGCATGAATTGCAACTGGTAGATTACAATAACATTCCCAAATTGGGCAGAAAGGAGGGGGATGTGGCAGAACTGTGGACCAATTACAAGGTGCAGGGGTGGACAAAGAAGGAATTTTTTTAATAAAAACATTGTAGGTGTAAGGTTTTCTGGTTGTTACCAGCATGAGAAAGAGAGCGACTAAATTTCACAAGTTCTAAACTGAGAGAACCAGATAATTAAAGATTATTATCTGCTCGATACGAAGACCTGGGTTGACACCAAGAGCAGAGTTGAAGGCCAAGATAGAGGCAGACATGGACAAACAATGGGTGTGAGGAGGAGTGAGGGGCAGGAGAAGATGCATGGGGGTGGACAAGATGGATACAGAAGGAAACTCTCAGGGAGGAAAAATTGGAAATTTTGAAAGAGGAAGGATTGGGGTGGGGTGGTGTTGGAAGGGGTGGGGGGGGGGTAATGAGGGCAGAAAAGATCGTGGTTTTGGATTGGGGACAACCTGAAGAGGTGGTGAACAGCCGTCTTGGAGACCTGGAAGGAAGAATGAGGTTGAAGAAGAGGGAAGTTTATTTCACAGGTGGGAAAAAGAGGAACGAATGAGTGGAGATGAGCAGTGATCCTGGATTGAGGTAGTTTCACCAGAAGGGGGTTGAAGGTGGACCGTGTGTATTTTGCAGAAACCTGAGGGGGCTGTTGGGGGGAGGGGAGGGGGGACAAAGCACAGAAAAAGCAGAGGGTACAAGATCAGATTTGGTCGTATAGGACAGAGAGACCACTGATCTGCATAGTCCGTGAGCGTGAATGAGGAGTCGGAGCCACTGGGATTACGGGTTTGCTGGGTCAAAACTAAGATCCAGGCTCTCAATGACATCTTGGATGCTGCTATCTTGTCGGTACCAGTTTGTGGTGAGGATGTTGAGGTCACGGAGAGGTTCACTTTCCTTGGCAGTGATATTCATGTCTCTGCTGGCAGTGAGCCAGAGATCAACAGACGTCTGGGTCTGGCCTGGGGAGTCATGGATTCACTGGATCATGAGGTGTGGCGCTGCCGGTATCTGTGCGGGAGGACGAAAGTCTGAGTCTTCAGGTCCTTGGTGCTTCCAGTCTTGCTCTATGGATGTGAGACTTGGACTCTGACCAGGGATCTGAGACAGAGAATTCCTTTGGTACCAGGTCTCTTCAGAGAATCCTTGGTTATCGCTGGTCGGACTCTGTGTCCAACGAGCGATTGCTAAGAGAGACTCAAATGAGATTTCTTACCTGCATAGTCCGTGAGCGTCAGCTGCGGCTGTATGGACATGTGGCTCATTTTCCTGATAGATTCTCTCAGCGAGGGTCTTGTGAGTGGAGGAGGCCAATGGGCTGACCACATGCCTCATGGTTGGAGCAGATTGATCAGCATCGCAAGGAGGTGGCGATGGGCAAGGCATCTGCCTTGGGGATGGCCAGACAGAAGCCCTTGGAGTGGACGTGGATGCAGTGACGCGCTGCTCCGGTGCATGCTCCCACACCTGACCTGATCTGACCACCAACCTATCTGCGATGGTGAGGTGATAGGCCCATAGACTCAGCTTCATCCCAGGAGATTTCAATAATCTTGAAGGCCTTGGTTTCCACGGCATCAAGCTAAGCAAGATGTTAGGCACGGGAACCAACCCAGAGGGGAGAGCAGTACTCCATCAAGCTGCGGATGAAAGCCTTGTAGGTATACAGGAGTTCATGTGTGCCAAGGAAGGACTTTATACAATGGAGAATGCCCAGACTGGCTTTGGAGGCCAACTTTGAAATGTGGTTTGCTCAACAAGGATCATCGCTGATATTGAGACACAGGAATTTGAATGACTGAACTTCCTCAAAAGAATTGTGAAGAAAGTAGTTGGGGGGAGGTGGTTGCCAGACGGTCCCTTTGGAGAGAGATAGTGAGTGTGAGATGGTCAGATGTCAGGATTGAAAGACATTCCAAGCGTTTGACCAGCTTATGATTTTGTCATGGTCTGAAGAGAAGGAAGGAGGCAGCAGCCTGCCTGTCAGAAGGATGAGGGTTATCACGGCAGAAGGTGGAGTCATCAGCAAATAGTTAGAGGATTTTTCTAGAGATTCGGAAAGATCATTTATGAAGACCAGGTACAGGACTGGGCCCAGAACACTGCCTTGGGGCACTCCAGCCTTGATGGGGAGAGGAGATGAAAGGATTCCCTTGAGAGCCATGTGTTGGCTTCGGGAGTCAAGGAAGTCAGTAATCTAAGAGTGGAGTTGGCTTTCGATGCCATAAGGCAGAGAGTTTGTAGAGCAAGGCAGCATGCCAGACTGTATCCAAAACACGAGATATGTCTGGAGAGATGGCCGTAATGTCATGTGTGACATTGAGGGCCTCCATCCATTGTTGGGTGAGTCGAAGCAGCATGTCCAATGTGACACCTGCACTTCATCGCGCACCTGCAATTCAAGCCACAAATATAATTGTTGCTGAAAGTATTACAGGTTTTAATGATTATGATGCACATAACCCTGTCCACCAAATGCCTCCACAAGTTTTTGCCCCAGTTGTTCATCATGGGACCAGACATCGTCAAGCTCCTGGGTGGGCCAATGACTTTGTCATGTGACATGTTTACCATCAATAACATACTCACTATGTTCTTTGGGTTTTTTTCCCCATTACTAACGAACGAAGAGTTAATGCTCTCACCGCAGGTGATGGACTCGTATGTGCGAGACAAAGAATCAAAATAAATTCCAAAATGATGAACAATGTGATCCAACTCTCAACTCCACCGTGTTTGGAAATCATGTCGACTACATCACCACATACCTCACCACATGAAGGCCACCATAACCTTCGTCACCACATGGAGGCCACCATAACCTTCGTCACCACATGGAGGCCGCCATAACCTTCGTCACCACATGGAGGCCGCCATAACCTTCGTCACCACATGGAGGACGCCATGACCTTCGTCACCACATGGAGGACGCCATGACCTTCGTCACCACATGGAGGACGCCATAACCTTCGTCACCACATGGAGGCCACCATGACCTTCGTCACCACATGGAGGCCTCCATAACCGACGTCACCACATGGAGGCCACCATAACCTACCTCACTACATGGAGGCCGCCATAACCTTCGTCACCACATGGAGGCCGCCATAACCTACCTCACTACATGGAGGCCGCCATAACCTTCGTCACCACATGGAGGCCACCATGACCTTCGTCACCACATGGAGGCCACCATGACCTTCGTCACCACATGGAGGCCTCCATAACCTACGTCACCACATGGAGGCCACCATAACCTACGTCACCACATGGAGGCCACCATAACCTACCTCACCACATGGAGGCCGCCATAACCATCATCACCACATGGAGGCCACCATAACCTTTCTCGGCTTCACACTGTGGTAACCAAGGCATTTAGGATCATTGGTTTCTCACTTGGTGAGGCTGAGTCTTTGGGTCTCACTCTCTCACTGCAGGCAGGTCGGTGGTCTTTCTGTCTTCTACCATCTCCTCTCCGGCCTCGCACTCCCCGCTCTGTCTGCTATCTGTCCCCCCAATATATCTGCAGGGTGCTCAAGGTCCGCCAGCAACCCCCTACTGGATAAACTATCAAAATCACAAATCACTGCTCACCTTCACCCTTTAATTCCTCTTCTTCCCCACCTTTGGAACAAACTCCCACACATTCTTCAATCCCACTCTTCCCTCCAGGTCTTCAAAATAGCTGTTTACCACCATCTCTTATCTTCCCCCATCCAAAACCACAATCTTATCTACCCCTGCTAATCCACCCCAAACCCACCTCCTTCAAATTCTCTGCTTGCCTTCCTGAAAGTCCCTGTAGTGTCCATCTTGTTTACCCTGTGTACCCTACCTCATCCCTCTCCCTTCCACAGATCTCCTCATGTGTCTATTCCCCACTGTTTTGTGCTTCCCTCTCCCACCCCTTGTCTCCTGTTCCCCTTGTTATAAGTTCTTTGTGTTATCTCTTATATGAGCCTTGACATTGTGTATTAACAACAAAAAAAAAACACTACCTGCTGTTGCTGCCCATTACTATACAATTCCCTGGTCAAACAGAGCAGCCTCATGCCAGACATCCATCCATTAGGACCATACTCTGGACAGAGCACCGGTGCTGCCGAAGCAGTCTCCTGGGCTATTGGGCACAATCTTGGACGGGTCACCGCTCCGACACAGGATACTCAAATGGCTCGATCATCCGAGAAAGCTGGCACTCAAATTGCTGACCTCGGAAGGATGACAGGCTGAGTCAACCCCACCCGGTATTCATTCAATGGCGAGCAGGATTTGAACTCAGGACCCTGGAATCCCAAGCTCACCACCCTCACCATTAAGCCAACACCAGGCATAATGGTGGACACTTGTGGAAATATTGTGAAACCATGCATCATCAGCTACGCTGCGCATCATTTCTATGACCACGGCCTTTGAAACCACAGCATTGTGAGGCCATGTATGATCAGTGACGATGCCTGGTGTTGAGAGAAAGTGTCGCCACTTGGTGAGCATACCATAATTCCACCAAAATCGAGTAAAATATTGTTTACAATGCCACTTCTGTGTGTATGTGAAGACGGAAGTAACATTGCTTGGTTGGTAAAATGGCTCCATGGAGACCACGTGCATCATCCAATCACACAACCAGATCACTCTGCACGAGAAGAAGAACAGATGGCCAGACTCTCTCTATAATGTCTGCATATGGCACTGGCTATCGGGATGGCTCATCCTTCACGGCTCGCGGTGGTTGCAAACCGAACTCTCGGGTTTATATTTTGATTCGAATGTTTCATTTGGTGGTGAGCGTGATGGACGCGTTGAAATCTGCCGACAGGGCCATCATCCGCATACGCAGCAAGGTGAACCAGTGGATGACCACCCCGACCTTGAAATCTCAAGATGCGTGAGAACGGAATTTGATTTACTGGATATTGAGATGTGGAGCGTAGCTTATGTGCCCTTCTTCACAATGTCTTAAACTCTAATATAGGGGTCAAAGTTCATGGGATGGTGGATGCTTTTCAAGCACAGACTTAAATTGATTTAATGTGCCAGACTCAATGACATGACTCGGAATAGAATTCCAATTATTTGGAAGGTTATTTACTTTTATAAATATATAAAGCAAGGTTATTTACTTTTCTCATGTAATAACAGTTGTCCAGATCACCAAATCAATTTGTGCCAGAGCTCCGCAACATCACTCCTTCAAATCCTTACTCTGACCTTGATGCCACCCAAGGTGATTCAAATCCTTACTCTGACCTTGATGCCACCCAAGGTGATTCAAATCCTTACTCTGACCTTGATGCCACCCAAGGTGATTCAAATCCTTACTCTGACCTTGATGCCACCCAAGGTGATTCAAATCCTTACTCTGACCTTCATGCCACCCAAGGTGATTCAAATCATTGCTCTGACATTGATGCCACCCAAGGTGATTCAAATCCTTACTCTGACCTTGATGCCACCCAAGGTGATTCAAATCCTTACTCTGACCTTGATGCCACCCGAGGTGATTCAAATCCTTACTCTGACCTTGATGCCACCCGAGGTGATTCAAATCCTTACTCTGACCTTGATGCCACCCGAGGTGATTCAAATCCTTACTCTGACCTTGATGCCACCCGAGGTGATTCAAATCCTTACTCTGACCTTGATGCCACCCGAGGTGATTCAAATCCTTACTCTGACCTTCATGCCACCCAAGGTGATTCAAATCCTTACTCTGACCTTCATGCCACCCAAGGTGATTCAAATCCTTACTCTGACCTTCATGCCACTCAAGGTGATTCAAATCCTTACTCTGACCTTCATGCCACCCAAGGTGATTCAAATCATTGCTCTGACATTGATGCCACCCAAGGTGATTCAAATCCTTACTCTGACCTTGATGCCACCCAAGGTGATTCAAATCCTTACTCTGACCGTGATGCCACCCAAGGTGATTCAAATCCTTACTCTGACCTTCATGCGCCCAAGGTGATTCAAATCCTTACTCTGACCTTGATGCCACCCAAGGTGATTCAAATCCTTACTCTGACCTTGATGCCACCCAAGGTGATTCAAATCCTTACTCTGACCTTGATGCCACCCAAGGTGATTCAAATCCTTACTCTGACCTTCATGCCACTCAAGGTGATTCAAATCCTTACTCTGACCTTCATGCCACCCAAGGTGATTCAAATCCTTACTCTGACATTGATGCCACCCAAGGTGATTCAAATCATTACTCGAACCTTGATGCCACCCAAGGTGATTCAAATCCTTGCTCTGACCTTGATGCCACCCTAGGTGAGCGAATCCTTCATGCAGATGTGAGATGGTTAAGTTGAGGAAAAGTCCTCCAGAGATTTTTTTTATCTCTTATTCCTGAAATTGTCACCTTTCTTAATTCAGGAAACGAGGTGTACAGCGAGCCGTCTGATAGTGCGTCGAGGGCGACCACCCTCTCGGCGTCGAGGGCCCTCCCAGCTCATGCTGACATGCAGCACACCACCCCCCCCTCGAAATGGCTTCGTGTCATTTTTATCTACCCTGGCCAAATAAATCCACCTTACCTGGGTGGGCTGATTCTAATATTTCGGAAAAATCATCTCTTCTTAGAACTGCGGTTAAAACATCGTGTTTTTAACCGCTGTACCGTGCATCTGCGTTGAGGTGTATGGCAATGAATTGTTAGCTCGGTTGTTGTTCACTAACTTTTTTGCGACACCTGTAATTTTTCAAATTTAAAACAATAAAATTCAAGCGTTTCCTCAGATTCCTGTCGCCTATTTAAGATACTAATAACTTAACTCGATAAGGATAAAACTATATATTAACGTCACGTTAATTCGGCCTTTATTTTCCGGGTTTTCCGTGATCGTTGTTGCTGTGACGTCATTGACGCTCGATCCGTGTCCCGCTTCGTTCACGTCCGACTTGCGTCGTGCTCCGCTGTTCCGGTAATTTGGCAGTTATGGACGAGCTTGAAACATTGGGGCAACGGCTCGACGCGCTGGAAGAGAAGCTGCTCGGTGGACGGCCGGCCAAGCATCTGAAGGTGCGATTTGCCGGCGTGTGGTAATGGGACGGGACGGCGTGTCGGGTTCACTAACATGTTCACTAACTCTACTAACATGCGCCCTCCTAGTGTCGGGTTTACTAACATGTTCACTAGCTCTACTAACATGCGCCCACCTAGTGTCGGGTTTACTAACATGTTTACTAACTATACTAACATGCGCCCACCTAGTGTCAGGTTTACTAACATGTTCACTAACTATACTAACATGCGCCCACCTAGTGTCGGGTTTACTAACATGTTCACAAACTCTACTAACATGCGCCCACCTAGTGTCGGGTTTACTAACATGTTTACTAACTATACTAACATGCGCCCACCTAGTGTCAGGTTTACTAACATGTTCACTAACTCTACTAACATGCGCCCACCTAGTGTCGGGTTTACTAACTCTACTAACATGCGCCCACCTCGTGTCGGGTTTACTAACATGTTCACTAACTCTACTAACATGCGCCCACCTAGTGTCGGGTTTACTAACTCTACTAACATGCGCCCACCTAGTGTCAGGTTTACTAACATGTTCACGAAGTCTACTAACATGCGCCCACCTAGTGTCGGGTTTACTAACTCCACTAACATGCGCCCACCTAGTGTCGGGTTTACTAACATGTTCACAAACTCTACTAACATGCGCCCACCTAGTGTTGGGTTTACTAACATGTTTACTAACTATACTAACATGCGCCCACCTAGTGTCGGGTTTACTAACATGTTCACTAACTCTACTAACATGCGCCTACCTAGTGTCGGGTTTACTAACTCTACTAACATGCGCCTACCTAGTGTCGGGTTTACTAACTCTACTAACATGCGCCCACCTAGTGTCGGGTTTACTAACTCTACTAACATGCGCCCACCTAGTGTCGGGTTTACTAACTCTACTAACATGCGCCCACCTAGTGTCGGGTTTACTAACTCTACTAACATGCGCCCACCTAGTGTCGGGTTTACTAACTCTACTAACATGCGCCCACCTAGTGTCGGGTTTACTAACATGTTCACTAACTCTACTAACATGCGCCCACCTAGTGTCGGGTTCACTAACATGTTCACTAACTCTACTAACATGCGCCCACCTAGTGTCGGGTTCACTAACATGTTCACTAACTCTACGAACATGCGCCCACCTAGTGTCGGGTTTACTAACATGTTCACTAGCTCTACTAACATGCGCCCACCTAGTGTCGGGTTTATTAACATGTTCACTAACTCTTCTAACATGCGCCCACCTAGTGTCGGGTTTACTAACATGTTTACTAACTATACTAACATGCGCCCACCTAGTGTCGGGTTTACTAACATGTTCACAAACTCTACTAACATGCGCCTACCTAGTGTCAGGTTTACTAACTCTACTAACATGCGCCCACCTAGTGTCGGGTTTACTAACATGTTCACTAGCTCTACTAACATGCGCCCACCTAGTGTCGGGTTTACTAACATGTTTACTAACTATACTAACATGCACCCACCTAGTGTCAGGTTTACTAACATGTTCACTAACTATACTAACATGCGCCCACCTAGTGTCGGGTTTACCAACATGTTTACTAACTCTACTAACATGCGCCCACCTAGTGTCGGGTTTACTAACTCTACTAACATGCGCCCACCTAGTGTTGGGTTTACTAACATGTTTACTAACTATACTAACATGCGCCCACCTAGTGTCGGGTTTACTAACTCTACTAACATGCGCCCACCTCGTGTCGGGTTTACTAACATGTTCACTAACTCTACTAACATGCGCCTACCTAGTGTCAGGTTTACTAACTCTACTAACATGCGCCCACCTAGTGTTGAGTTTACTAACATGTTTACTAACTATACTAACATGCGCCCACCTAGTGTCGGGTTTACTAACATGTTCACTAACTCTACTAACATGTGCCTACCTAGTGTCGGGTTTACTAACTCTACTAACATGCGCCTACCTAGTGTCGGGTTTACTAACTCTACTAACATGCGCCCACCTAGTGTCGGGTTTACTAGCTCTACTTACATGCGCCCACCTAGTGTCGGGTTTACTAACTCTACTAACATGCGCCCACCTAGTGTCGGGTTTACTAACTCTACTAACATGCGCCCACCTAGTGTCGGGTTTACTAACTCTACTAACATGCGCCCACCTAGTGTCGGGTTTACTAACATGTTCACTAACTCTACTAACATGCGCCCACCTAGTGTCGGGTTTACTAACTCTACTAACATGCGCCCACCCAGTATCGGGTTTACTAACTCTACTAACATGCGCCCACCTAGTGTCTGCAGACGAGAGGCCCTGGGGACCTGAGTATGTGCCTTTTCAAGGTTTGATATTAATCGGACAAGTGGTTCCCAAGTTATGGCCATTTATTTACCAAACCAATGACAGGACATGGTGCTATGACGTCACGATTGGCGTCACAATTTCATCTTCGTTTTGATATGACGTCACAATTGACGCTGGGGACCTGAGTATGTGCCTTTTCAAGGTTTGATATCGTTCTTCTTCATCCCGTTTCAGCTGTTTCCCAAGTGTTTCCCAAGTTATGGCTATTTATTTACCAAACCAATGACAGGACACGTTGCTGCATAGGCGTGGCCGATGGGGAAAGGGCGCCTTAGTTACCGTGGCATGGGAGTGGCAATGTTCAATTGCAGCGAATGTCATGGTAAGTAAAGACAGGGAGGTAAACTTGACTTTAATTTGGATTTTAATTAACTCTATGTGTGTGGAAGTATCAGTTGTTACTTCAATGCAAGCGATAATTCGTGGAATGATGTGAACATTCCGTATGGGCACGCACCACTTCCGGATAGTGATGACTTGCTGTATTCTAATAATTTCTCGATTTCTGATGCGCATTTATAGATAAACACAATGCCCCAATCCAGTCGTCGTTTATGAGTGAAGGAACGGCCTGTGTGGTTGTAAGTTTTTTTTTTTTTGTTTGTTTGTTTTTTGCACGTATGGCCACGCACGTACGGGCACGCGAGAGCGAAGGAACAGCCTGTGTGGTTGTTGTTTCTGGCACGCGGTTTGAAAGTTTTTTTTATTTTTTTATTTTTTTGCACATACGGGCACGCACTATACTAGTTATTACAAACTACATGTAGTATAAAGCCCATCAAAATTACGTGTGGGAACTGTTTACTGTACGGTGCAGTTGCATGAGCATGCGAAAGCTGGAAGCCTGGGCCTAGTTGGTGTCGTGTGTGTGTGCAGCTTATATCTTCTTGATTTATTAAACATCCTCCAGATGTAAATGAACACTCGTTTTACTCTGCGCATGGTACACCATCACGTGTGATGAATTTCACCTCTCTGCGATTTGTATTTATTATTTATTTATTTTTAACGCTTCTGTACACCGCCACTGAAGCCCATTTGCATGTCGCCGTCTACGTTGCCAAAATAAGAGACGTAATTACTCTGATGCGAAATGTTTTTCGAGTTATTTTATTTCATTTTTTTTTTTATCCTGCAAAAATAGACCAGAGTCGGAGGTCCTGTTCGATTCGAAATTCTGTTGCCGCGCTAACTCGTGAACGGTGATGGGATTTTGACCAAACTTGTTACAAGTTCTGGAAATGTTACATGATTTAAAGATTAACTGATTAGATTTGGGCGTCAAGAGGTCGAAGGTCAAAGGTCAAAGGTAATGTCAGGAAAAAAAAAAACTGTGATACATGAGAACAGCTGAAGGGATTGAAATCGAACTTGGTACAAGTATGTATAACCCTCCATCAGTGCGTTCATCCACCATGGATTATTTCCTAAAAGGGCAAGGGTCAGAGGTCACGTTAATGTGACCCATTGGCTATTATATGGGATTTGAACTACACTAACAATATGTACCATGATACATATCTACAGATGAAATATTGAGGTCAATTGGTCTTGAGGTTTTTAGGTCAAAGTTCGAGTAATCAAATCATGAACGTGGGCAGAGGCATGTCGGTCGGCGTTTCGATGTCAAATCGTTTAGTTTTCATTCGTTACGATGGCTAATGTGCACTTTTGCCAACATTACAGGGGGAGAGCAGTGTGACCACTCCTCATTTTCATAAATGAAAAAAGCCAAGTAGTCGCAAGGTTTCGGAAAAGCGATGATAATAGAAAACCAAGACGCCAAGGTGAACAACGAATAGCCAAGATCTTGTGAAAAAAGCCAAGGAGTGGTCCCACTGGGGGAGTTTTTTCTTGTATCTGGATTATCAAACATAACATCTGGGAATAGTGCGTTCATCAAGAATTACCGAACCTTTTAAAACCTTGTGCACTTGGATTATTGTCTGGTGGCTGGATCGTTTGGACATCCCTGCTCATCATCATTGTGACTCGTGTTCTTTGTTCATACAGTATGAAGAGGCGATATCTCGGCTGCAGGCTTCACTCGACTCGCTCTCAGCAAAGCGGGAACGTCTTCGTGTACTGTGGCGTCGCAGTAAGATTCAATCGACTCATTATTTAATTTATCGTATCATTTCTGTACGTTGTGCTGTTTTTCGAACCGTTGTGATCAGCATTTTGCACTCGGTCCATCACACGGGTGCATTTGAAATCTACGCTGTGTTTTTGAGAATGACATACTGCATGATTGATTGATTAAGTGGTTCATAATTGTCCTCAAGTCATTGATCATGGAATAAAAGCTCGTGTTCATAGAATCCCTTACCCTGTGCAGGATTGAGAAGAGGAGCAGGAGTGGGGTCTTTTAAACTATATTGTTTTGTGTTCTGTGCTAAACAAACAATGCTCGGTGCTGCTGTATTTGTCTGAATGCCAAATCTCAATTACTCTGCCCTCAGGGCATGATAGCATAATATTTTATATTATTATTATTAAGTTTACCACCGTTGATGCAGTGTCTTGTAACCACCTTATCGAACATGTTACATGAGTTCTTCGTGCCTGTTGTTTGTGTCCTTTGCGACACCCTTAAAAACAGTGAGTTTCCTGTTTGGAATTGCTTTCAATTTTGTTTGTCAGACAGAGTAAATATATTATCTCTCTCCTCTCTGTGCATGCGTGATTAGGACAAGATCCGAGCCAGAGTATTGCTAAACCACAGGTTTAGCTATCTTTTTCCGATTCATGTTCAAAATAAATAATTTGATTGATTGAAATCAAGTTGTTCCTCGATCATAAACTGATGCTTGGAGACAGACCTGAACCAATTGCTTAACCCCACTTTTTGCTTCACACGTGTGGGATAATAATAATAATAATATTAATAATAATAAGAAAACATCTTAAAATGCAAAGCCTGGCCACGTCCACTTTGTACTCCAACAAAACTTGACAAAAAATAATAGTGGTACGTTTTATTTATTTGTGTTTTCCACAATCTCATGATAAAGGTTTGTTGAAGATTTGATGACAAAAGCTCAATTGGTAAAAATGTTACTCGATGGCAACCGAGGATTTTGATTTTAACATTGATGGCTGGTCTACCACTTCAGCGATGACGTCACCCTTACAATCCGTTACTCCCTACTATTGGAAGTGGAGTGAGATGTCAAGTTTCAGATTTCTCCGATTGGCGGTTTCAGAGATGTGATATTTTAATTTTTTTTGCGTTTAATCCAAGATGACTGCCATGCCACGTGACATTTGACATCACAATTGAAATGAAAATTTTCTCCACAGAGGGGTCACTACTACTCTGAAAATTGTCAATCAGACAAGCAGTTGCTGAGAAAAACCAATGTTAAAAAAAATAATAACATAGCAAGCAAAAAGGGTCAAAGAACAACAAAAACAAGTGGTGCCAGGCACAACAAATCCCGCCCATTTAAAGCATAAAGTTATTTTGGGGATCAAATTTAAATTTGATACATCCTTAACCTGAATGTTGATTATAAGGAATATTTTAGTCTTAATTTGAAGTAGATTAAACCATTTTTGATGAAGTTATGACTGTAAAACTTGAGACCCCACCGATCTTCACAAATATGCATTTTTTCACGATAGGAATGGGTAGGATTATAAGTGACAAATAGAATAAGGTTCACTATAAGCTTAGTTTGAAGTAAATCGGATCATTTTTGACGAAGTTATGAGCGAAAAACGATTTTGACCTTTTCGTGACCTGACCTTGACCTTTGACCTAATTCGACCCAAAAGTTAATGGGGTCGTCCGAGATTCATTGCCCACCTGTGGATACAATTTGACTGTTTGAGCCAGCCGTTTTGCCGTAAAGTTGCTGACAGACAGACAGACAGAGACAGACCGGATGATTACAATATCCCGCTCCATCCCTCCGGGGGATGGGATAATAACAACTAATTGTACCCTAATAATAATAATAATAATGAAAATTATAAAACTTTGTTGAAAATTTGATGACAAAAGCTCAAATGGTTAAAAGAAAAAAAAGGTTGCAGCTCTTAGACAGACGTTTTCTACTGTGTGGGGAACGTGGGACGGGCTAATGATTATAATTAATGATGATGTGTTTCAGCTGAAGAACTGCAGAAAGCTCTCGCTCCAGATTTGTTTGATCCGCCCGAACATGCGCAGCTCTTTATGGTGCTTTCCGGTATGAGTCTGGTGCCGATGGTTAAAACGTACAAGCATGAACATCACGATGTTTTACATTGAGAGCATGACCTCGTGTTGAAGAGTCTGACTGTTGTCCTTATGGAATACATATTTCTCAAGGTCTCACCATTATTGGAATCTCCCATGATGAGGCTGAATCACAAGGTCTGTTCTTTACAGCCACTTCTCCAGTCAAGCTCTCTGCTCTTTCAGCCCCCCCCCCCCCCGACCCTTCCCAGCTCTTCGAGGATGCAAGCGTTCTTCCAGTAAACCCCTCCTCGTCAAACTTCCAAAATCTAGGCTGATTGCATACACCTCATATCTTTTCTTCATTGCTTCTTCAGTTTACATAACTGCCTTCTCCCGTCGAAGTTGTGCCATTCTACCCCGCTCTTCCCTCCAAGGCTTCAAGCAGGCAGTGTATCACCATCATGTGTCATCCCTAATTCCAACCCAGAATCTTTTTTTTTTTTTACCCTCGTCAACCCGACCTAACCCAACACTCTTGCATGTGCGGTGTATTGTTTTCCGCCTTTCCTCTTTCTGTTGTTTTTATGTTCGTTCTTTCGCTTTCCTTTTGTGTCCAACTGTTGCTCTGCAGCCCCATTGTCAATTTGTACAATCTGTCCCCTTGTACTTCCATGAGCCTCAACAATATCTGTCTTTTTGTTTGCATTTCTGTGATGACATTTTTTGCCATTTGCTGATTCTTTTATGCAGAGCAGCAGAAAATACTATCGATGGGATCATGGCTGCAGGAGCTCTCATCCCTCCTCTCAGTCCTCGACAGCCCAAACCTGCTAGGTTTGTTGGTTTGTTCTGTTTTAAAATTTTCATTGTCTCTGCTTCCTGTCCCACCATTGGTTTCGATATTTCTTGAAGCTACGTTCTTCATTTGCTGACCGTCAAAGCAGCCTACATACACCATTCCTGATGCTTCATTAAAAACTGGGCAGACATGTCCATGTTCAAGCTCGAAGAGCTCGTTCCATCAGCAGTACATTTATTTTAACCAAACTTGATAAATTTGGCTTCAAATCGATACTGTCCCTTATATTTTTAACATTCAATGAACGTTTTGTGTCATAAATCACTTACGGGCGTACCCAGCATGGCCCGGTGCCATTCTAATCCTGTCAGTATTTTGAAGAAATCAAATTGTTTTTTGCTTTTTTTTGTGGGGGCCGAAGACACTTCCCCACATCCACTAAGGAATGGGGTTGGGGATCATTTGATAGTATGTGTCACATGGTTACAAAGGCTAAGGCACTATGGAGCAATAAAAAAAAATATATATATATATATAAATAAAAATCCAACTTTCTTGCATTTTTTTTTTTTTCCCCCTGAAACACTCACTAATGAACTTCTGAAAGTTTGAAGATCTGTTTGGCCATCTGTGACGAATGGAGAGACAGACAAACATCTCTTACTGTGGGGGTTTGTGGTTAATTGATTATACCATACTTCCTATAATTCTTGGAACATTCATTGTGAGTCTGAGGTTGGCGGTTCAATCCCTAACCAGGCCAAGTTATCCCAAAGACTTTAAGAATGGTAAGTGCTGCTTCTTTGCTTGACGCTCAGCATTTAAATTTCAGAAGATGGAGCACAGACAAATAAGCATGATTGACCCCTAGCATGTGTCATGGGGTTTAACTTGATGAATAAGTAACCCTAACTTAAAACGGCTCCTGTCTTTTCAAATACCGAGCTGCAACTCATTCTTTACTTATCCTTACAGCTGTGCCTGAGCTTTCCCAACGAATACAGAAAATCTCCAAGTTGCACCTCACCCAGAAGGTACATCATATCATGAATGAAGTAACAGTTTCCATCCATGCCACTTGTACCAGCCTCGTTAACCAGATATTTTTGATGTAAACATTCGAGTACCAATTGAGCTGTCCTCTCTCCCCAGACATTTTATATCTTTGAAAATGCACCTGCCATCGGTTTATCGAAACACAAATTTCTTTTGTCGTCAGCATCTATATATATAAATAAAAAGGACCGTTTCCGTCCCTCTGTACCTTTGTTTGTATAATGTAAATCACGCCACCGATTTTCATTTACTCATGAACATAAATTTTACACTCGAGTTCTCTCTTTATTCACTCCTCCACCGAAGATGGATAGAGGTCGTTTTCATTTTGTCTGTATGCAGGATATCTCAAAGAAGTTGTGGACTGATTCGGACTAGACTAGTTCAGCAGGTTGGGTGTGCGACGAGAAGGAATTGATGAGGTTTTGGTGAAGAATCGGAATCGAGGTGGTAGTTCACAATGGGATGTTTTCTCAAATTTTAAGAACAGCCTGAGTAACTCCATTCATTATGTCCGGCTGCGTCAAAAGTAAACTTTCAAAGGTTTCACCGTGCCGTTAAAATATGTCATTATTCGTTACATCAGTTGGTCGATTATGGATTCGTTCAAAGTACCATGAGCATGCTAAGTTTTTGTTGCTTCTCTCCCACCATTCTTTTTCCCCAGGAGCAGAGCAATCACACATTCTCAGAAGTGAAAGATCAGGTGGAAAACTACAACCAACTGGTGTGTGCTTGCATAGTGGCAACTGAAAAATCGCAGGAACACTCAAAAAGCCATCGGGACCACAATGCCTGTGCCGATTCCCATTAACACTTTTGTATCGTGTATCAACAATCGAATGTAATTTGGAACTTTGCAGAAAGAATCGTTGAGTTTTGTGAATACTGACCGTTTGTTTCATTTTTTTCCCCTTTCTTGATGAACCCAACCAGATGGAGCTGTTGTCTCGTCAGTTTGTGGCCTGGGATGCCGCTGTCACCCAACTGGAGGCTGCACATGCAAAGTAAACCAAACGAAGCACAAGTACAACCATTATAACGTCCGCTTCAGGAACTACATCCTTCAATACCCTGGGATAGAATGCTGACATATCTGTTTATCAAAAACAGCATTAACTGTTGTTTATACCTGAAGCCATCAAGAGTTTGTAGATTAGTAATTACATGCATACAAGATAGGATGTTGCATCACAGTCCATTGTTCTGTTTCATTGGTTCGTTGTTAAAATAATTTTGTGTTTGGTTGTAAAGGACTTGTATCTGTGCTCAAACAAAATTACAGCTTGATTTGTTGGTCGTGGTCCCCTTGTCTTTGCTTGCTGGGGGAGTGACGGGTCGTTCATAATCAAAGGGACAGCTGAGGGCCCATGACAGGTCAGTTTCCAGATCTGAGAATCTTACATTTCAGGGCAATGCCAAAGCAACCCTCAAAGGCAGCAATTTTGCTTGGATGGTGTGCATTGGCCTACCTTTTGTTAGCAAATGGAACTTGTGCTTTAATGTTCCCTCTTCAAGACAGCTGACACTTTTTAAAACTTTTTTTTTTGTACACTGCTTCTTCCCAATACCATATCTCTGTGATGCATGACGTCATCACCGGGTGCTGAAGGAAGGGAGTACTCAGTTTTTACTTATTGTTACTTAGATTTCTAAAGACTTAAATCTAAAGATTTCGTAAGTATATTGATGACTTCCGTCCTCTGTGTGTTTGTTTGTTTGTAGGCACGATAACTCGAGAACGGAAGAAGCTACCAATGTCAAATTACACCACGTGATTCAGGAGGGTGATAGCTTGTGCTGATTAGATTTTGGTCAAAATCGGTCAAAGGTCACGGTCACAGTGAGGTCAAACATCCAAAAAAAATAACTCGAACGGAAGAAGCTACCAATGTGAAATTACACCACGTGATTCAGGAGGGTGATGGCTAGCGCTGATTAGATTTTGGTCAAAATCTGTCAAAGGTCAAGGTCACAGTGAGGTCAAACATTCGATTTTTGATGGTTTGGTACAGAATCATCGTAGAAACTTCTGCTTTGCGTCGCTACCTTCTCTTGAGACAGCTTTTATGAGATAAGGTCAGAGGTCAAGTTGACGATTTCATAAGTCCCAGTCTATGACTGCTTGTTTTTCTTGTTTGTCTGGGCGATATCTCAGCCATCCTGAGAGACAGCAAGCTGAATTTGGGGACAAAAGTGAAGATGTGCTTTGACAAAAGCGGAACGTATTTTTTCATTCATCAATCAATTAATTACTTATTTTATTTCTCATCCTGGCAATATCTCGGACACTTTTTGAACTCGGAAGCTGATATTTGGACATGACGGTGACCAAGTGATTTGGCTACAAAGACTATTTTTGATTTATCATTTGTACATATTTACCCCGAGAAGTACACTGCTCCCTCCCAATTCCATCTCCACGTGCTGCACGGAGGTGTTGCCGGGGCACCAAAGGCTTTTGAATGTACCACTACTTGTTTGTTTTCAACCTCACTGCCCAAAATGATTAGATAAGTTTGTAGGTTGGCCACAAAACAGACAGACAGCTCAAGGACTGCTATCTCAGTTATTCTACCACCTGGGGGGGGTCACTCACTACCATTGCAACTGCAGGGTCAACCATCAGTTTATGGTAAATCATATATATATATATATATATATATATATATATATATATATATATATATATATATATATATATATATATATATATATATATATATATATATATATATATATATATATATATATATATATATATATATATATATATATATATATATATATATATATATATATATATATATATATATATATATATATATATATATATATATATATATATATATATATATATATATATATATATATATATATATATATATATATATATATATATATATATATATATATATATATATATATATATATATATATATATATATATATATATATATATATATATATATATATATATATATATATATATATATATATATATATATATATATAGTTGTGGTTGATGAAATTCACAAACCACCATTCAGGTCCCTTAGGTGAGATCTCTGTAAGTATATGTGTAGTTAGGCCCAAACCCGTTGTCTAGAGGGAATAAATGTCATTCACTCGGGCTGCGACTCTTCAGGATAGCCGTTTTTCTTTTACTATCTTTATTTTGGACCAGCCGCCATTACTACCACCACCAACCACGTCTCAACAGCTTCACAACAACAACCACCAACCACAATGCTGCTTCACAACAACAGCCACGACCTTTACCGTCACAACTCGCCACCATCGCATCCACACCATCTCGCGCCACTCGTGGGCACCGATACTGGACTCGTGCAGGGCTCGCACCGAGCAGCGTATTCAAAAACATCACGGACT
>NC_140971.1:96738609-96741109 GCF_056783735.1 Eptatretus burgeri
GTTCAAATCTCAACGCAGCTCTAAACTGCCATCCTGGTGTTTCACATGCACTGCGAGATCTGCTAACATCGGTTCGTGAACATTAAAGATCCCACGATGCTTTTTACGAAGAGTTGGCAAGTTATTGCAGGCACCCTGAACATTAAGCTACAAAACTGCTGCTCGAACGTGCAGGGCACAGCTGCTGTCAGGATGGGCATGAGTCGGGACTCGAGTCGTCAGTTGTGTGCGGTACGTGGCGACAGATTAGTATCAATTGTCACAAGGACGTGTTCGTGCAAATGATGCAGTGTCCCTCCACCAATACACACATTGGAATAAATAATCTCACCGACCTGGGAGGAATGACAGGCTGAGTCAACCTCAGGAACCAGGGATACTGAGAGTCAGGAGTCGCCAAGAGCCACAAACAATAGACATTGTGCTCTGACGGTTTGAAAGAGGAAATGCAAATCGTGCAAGTGAGGTGCGAAGTGTGTGTTGGGATTTACTTTAGGCTCATGTAAAAGATAATTGAGAATTTGGCAGATTTTAAAAAATAATTATCATGACATGTTTTGAATGAAGAATGAGTTAAAATCGCAACTGTGGCTGTGGACATAATTACATACACAACTCAGCCGGGAACAGAGGAAAATATTTTATTTTATTTTGGGCAGCACCAAATGCTTTGTAGAAGTGTGGTCCAAATGGATGAATGGATGATATCTGATTAGGCAGTGTTGGTTGACTCACTGCTGGAGTAAAATGTGGTAATCGAAAGATGTCCGATACTGGACATAACTGTCAGGGTATGTAGTGTACACTGAGAATAACATCTTGGAAAGTGATTCTGTGCTAATTGCGGTATGCAATCTAGCCGAGGGTGAAAGCATATTCCTGATATGTGTATACTGTACAGATGGCACAATGTCGGGGAACTGTGGAAATAAGAGGATATTTAATGTCGCAAAGTGTGCTAGTCAAGAATAGTTAAATCGATAGTAATATATTGAGCACATATGAAGCAAAAAAAAAACTACAACAACGACATCCTCCCTGGCTACCTTCCACCATTGGCCTTTCCGATGAGCATACGTGCCGAGCGCCTGTGGGGGAGTTATTTGGCAATCAACGCTACCTAACTACCTGGTGCTTGCAGCGGTATCGAGTTGCAGGTTCGAGTACCATCGAGCCGGATTGTCAAGGATTGCACGAGGCAGGAAGGTCCAAGGAAGCTTCTCACCTCTAGCTCACCTCTCCGAGGGGGGAGTATCAATAACGACCCAACGGGGTCCCTTTTTTGGGGGGGGGGTGTGTGTCTGGTGAGGGCCAGTCCTTAAGCAGCACCTGTATGGGTGCTTGTGTATAAATTTCCATTTATTTTATATTCTAATGACTCTGCCCTTATGTGCTTCTTATGGGGTTCATGATGGTGCCCAGGGAGCCACTGGGTTGTCTGGACCGTCTGGAGAAGCGGGAGGCAGTGGAACTGTTGGTGGTTCAGGTCCTATCGGACCTCCAGGCCCAAGTGGTCATGATGGCATGATTGGCCCTCAGGGCAATGCTGGAGACGGGGAGTCTGCAACACCAGGACGCCAAGGGGCGATTGGGATAATTGCACCATCAGGATCATCTGGGTCAGTGGATGAGCAAATGGTGGGTGCAGGTGAGCACATGCATCTGTGGTGAAGGTAGTGGTGTGAACCCATGGGTCGGGTCAGACAGGCAGAATTCACATCTTTGTTTACGTTGAGATCTGAATTTGTTGTCTTCTGACGTCAACATCGGTTGGTATTTTAAAAACGCGTTTTTCATATCATAGCAGCCACCGTACCTGGGAAAGCTCTCTGTGCATTGTATTTTCATAATGGTAGACCGTGGGGCTATGTACGCTCTCTGATGACGACCAACTTATGAATGGGAAAGAAGGGTGCGGTCGGTGGAACTAACTCTACTGCTCCCTCTAGCGGTCGTGCTTGCTGCTGATACCCAGCCCCCACAACAAAGTGGTTACCCAAAAGGTTTTGCTCGTTTTGGCTCATAAAAATGAGCTGCACGAACAAAAGGGGGATGATTTAGAAGGAGGTGCTGAGAATATGTTACACTCAAGAACTTGCAGAGGTGGGAGAAAATCGAAAATTTGTAAAATCGAAAGTTTTGGAAGAAGCTATGTGTTATCAAATGTTTGTGGTGTGTGCTGCCTTTGGGCTGTTGGTTGCATCACTGGTTGGAGCATGACTGTGCTGCTGATGTGGTGTCCCTATTACCAGTGTACTGATGTTCATTTTTTTTTTTTTTGCCAGTCTTAAAGGAGTGACAGGCTGAGTTAGCCCTCTGGGGTTCGTTTAGTGGTAAATGAAAGTTGAGCTCAGGGCTCTGGGATCCTGGTCACCAATTTAAGGGCACGGCCAAACAGTACATATAATTATTGGTAGAATGTCTGGAAAATATATGGACATGTATAAATGAATATTAACTCTTGTGATGCGAATAAATATTGTGAAAGAGTTT
Organism: Eptatretus burgeri; assembly: GCF_056783735.1. NCBI lineage: Eukaryota > Metazoa > Chordata > Myxini > Myxiniformes > Myxinidae > Eptatretus > Eptatretus burgeri. The sequence continues at coordinate 96,741,103 of NC_140971.1, forward strand.
GACAACA
>NC_140971.1:96748609-96803609 GCF_056783735.1 Eptatretus burgeri
CAATGCGGTCCCGTGATGCGGCTGTCCACAGGGCAGTCCCTGCAGCACGCGCGATGATCCTGGCGCACATGGCAATTAACAGGGGCAAATATGAAACAAGGGCAGCAGGCATGGGGTCATGGCAAACGCAGGCAGACAAGACGTGGCAAGGCATGGCAAAACAAGGCCGTTGTAGCAAACAGCCGGCAGATGAAGTGGCCGGCACAGGCCTCGTAGTAAACACAGCCGGCAGATGAAGTGGCCGGCGCAGGCCTCGTAGTAAACACAGCCGGCAGACGAAGTGGCTGGCACAGGCCTTGCGGTAAAAACAGCCGGCAGAAGACCCCACCGGCACAGGCCTTGTAGCAAACAGCCAGCAGTTGAAGTTGGCCGGCCCCTTGCCTTGTTCAAGGAGATTGGTGGAGGGAGTGCGGTGGTGCTGGTCACTCGGAAGGTGGCCTCGGACCTACCCTACTGTCTCCCTCCCAACCTATCGCCTTTGCCTGTCTCTGTCCATACCCACTCCCTTAGTTTGCAAACAAAACAAATTTAGCCCCAACTTATTTTTTTTGTTTTATTTTTATCTCCCTTCTATAAATTTGTCTCCGAACCCCCTTCACAGTCTTTGTTTGGCTAACCTATCCTGTCTTAGCCTACTCCCAACCCCTACGTTCCCTTCCTGGAGGGGAATAAAGGAGAGCTAGCGTCCTGTGTCGAGGCCCAATCTATGCCTCAGAATCTCCTCAGATCTCAGCGATCGACTAACCCAAGGTGGGTCCAGCAGCCCACAACGAGAGCGAAGGGATGGATGGTGCGGAGGGGTACACTTCCTAATCTACCCTAACATTTATACCTTAAACTACCCCGGGGCTTTCAACAAGCGCCTCTCGCTTAAACTATCGGTTCTAACAACCAAGATTCCCGTCGCCTCTGTTTGTGTCCTCACAAATTTGGGCCTTGCCCTCCAATTTTCCTCCCGTGCCCTCACACGGTTTCATGGCTGGGACGCGTGGCTCCCTTGGCAGGAACTACCCTCTGCTGAGTCTCCAATAATGGCATCCCTGGGCACTGTACTGCCTCCGAGCCTACCAGCTCCCTAAAACTGGGGAGTGCCCTCTCTGGCGACTCCCCCTCGATGCCCACGTGGCGTGTTGGCGCCCTGGGTCCCTTTCCGAGGGTCGGCCGTGCCCAGTACACTGCCCCCGTGGCATATGGCGCCCCAGGCCCCGCATCATGCGGGTCACCCGTGCCCACTACGCTATCCCAGCCCCCCATGGGCCCTTGGCCTACCAGCCCGGTGCCCGGGGTACCCACTCAGCGATACTCACCGTTCGCAGCCACGCTCACAGCCCGTCAACAGGGCTCCTGCACCTCTCCAAATGGGTTTCGAGCCTACACTCCCACCAACAGCAAAACGACCTCCATTTTGTCAATTTGACTAATCCACTATCTCACTTTATTCTGACCCCGGGGTCCCTTGGGCGGGAATCACTCCTCCCCCCAATCACTCATCGCACCATGCATTCCACATTCACTCCATACCCACAGGCTCGCTGGCCTCACTCACTCACCAAGTACACTTTCCATTCTCTTCTCACACAGCGCTGATCACTGCCATTCTTCTGACAAAATCCCCCAACTACCTTGTGCTCCCACGTGGTCCCTTACACTACAGCACGTTCCTTTTAACACTACGTAGCTAAGCTATGTCCCCTCTACACATCCAAAGTCTGTCACTGTCTCCAAATATTATTTCCCATCTTCCATCCTAAATCTAAACTGCATCCCTCTACCTAATCCATTCCATGGGCCCCATGAGGACTTACCCCTGCCCCATGGAGCCGGTCGAGCTAAGCTAACCCTTCCCCTGAACTAGTGTCCTGTGCCCGAGGCAAGAGGGTCTTCCACCCCTGCCCAGGGAATCCTGTTCACCCGAAGCGAGGCTTGCTTTTTTTTTTGTATATATGCGCTCACCAGCGCGGCAACTCACAACCTGTGCTGGTTCTGCGTGACGTCATGGCAGCTGTTCGCGCACCTTGTACCTCGTCCCTCCTGGACGGCACCATCCGGCAGGGATTCACCCTCCTGCCGGATTCCAACCAAACATGCAGCCATGACGTCACCCTGCGCATTCAAAGCAAACCTCGCGTTTCCCCACGCGAGCATATGTGCTCTGCTTATCCGTAACCTGCGCTCTGCGAACAGAACACACCGCGCTGGCCACGTAGAGCTTCACACACACGCCCGCCTGGAGAACCCATCCGTTCTGAATCCATTTCCCAGCCGAGCTTTTGTCCGTCGCGGGATCGGCAACATCCACCACGGGCGTTTCCGGACCGGGTTTCACTCCCACAGCTGAGCACGTGGTGGTCTCGTGCGAAGCACGGCCCGAACCTCGCACTGCCGTGCAAACCCGGCACGGTTCCCAATGCATCTATGGCCGCTACTCGGCCTTTGTCCACCGTCAGGCACCGTCGTCGTTGCAATCTTGCGCACAAACTCCCTCATGCCACGAGGCTCACACACCTCACCGGGACATGCGGTTGCATGTTCCCGCATGCTAGCCGCCATCTCCCTCACATACAGCGACCTCACACACGCTGTCTCTCTCACACACGCTGTCTCTCTCACACACGCCGTTTCACTCACACATTTCGAAACCACACACGCTGTTTCCCTCGTACACGCTGTTCCTTCCACACACGGTGCTTCATCCACACATGGCGTGCTGGGAAGCACGCACTTCGGCTCACTCGCAACCTCGCACACCATTTTACTCACACATGTGGTCCCTTCCAACACGGGGTTTCTTTTACACACGCAGCCGCTCTCACACACACCCTTGCACCCACGCCATGTGCGCGTTGCAGCACGCATTTCGCCACACTCGTGAACACACACCTCGACACCACACACACCGGGACAACCACGCTGGGGATTAGTGCTACCATAAGGGGTCCCGGGGCCTCCATAACCCCCAAGCTCGGTGTGCACTCGTCCACAGCACTCGCCCCTTCAACCTCGCTCGGCACGACCGGACCCTGCCTGGTCGTGATCCGCCTCAAGGGGGCATATTCCCTCCCCTGGTTCCTGAAGGAGGCTATCCAGCTGCTCGCACCGGGTCACGAAACATTGTGTCAGCTCGCCCCCTCGTCCTCCACTAACTCCATGTGTGTGTGTGCTCGTCTTTCACCCCGTCTTTGGCGTGCAGTCTCTCCTCTACCGTTTCCATCTCCCGTGTCTCTGCTATTTCTTTTATCTCGTCCATTATCTCCGTCGTCTCTACGTGTTTTACACACGTCTCAGTCACCCCTTTTAATTTTTCCCTCTGTGTCACCGTTAATGTTTCCGTCGTTGTTACCTCCACGTGTCTCGTCCTACACGTCCCCCGTATTAGTTTGTGTCAAAACCCGGGGCCGCCGCCTCCGCTGCGCCCATTTCGGACTCTGGGTCCGTTTGTGGGGGAAATTCAACCTGCACATTAATGATGTGATTGTCCTGCACGGGGATTTCATCCTGGGCCTTGGAGTCGAACATCTCTAAATCGAAAGCCCCCTGCTCCCGTTCACCTTGAAAAGCCATCTTGTTTCTCGGAATTAATTTTAATGCTCGTGGTTTGGTGGGAATCGAGGGTCGCTCCACTCACCCCTGAACCGATTCCCGTTAATTTAGTTGGAGGCGGGGTGGATTCGAATCTCACTCCCGGACACCAGTGTTACGAATTCGCGCCCGCCGGCGTGCGATCGTCCGCGTACCTCGAATCGCAACCGCGTCGCCCACCGGACGGGCAATTCAGTCGTGACTTTCCAGAGCTAACGCCGGAACCCTGTCACGGGTAGGTCTTCAACCCCACCACGGCCGTGCCAATTGTCTACCCGCGCAAGATAGGGTCACTCGCCAAATTCGATATACCTGAGTACCTGCGTGGGGAGCCGACCGGGCAGCCGTACCTCGACGCAGGTCGGCTTGGGACACGAACCGCTCAAGCGGTCCGTTCCGTTCTGCAGCGATAACGGAGCGGGTATTATCGCCGAGCTCCCCGGATCCGATTGTAATTAACGGGTGTTTGAAACCCCACTATTTATTCCGCGATGCAAGATGGCATTTTCAATAGGGGAAAGAGGACGCTACGAACGGGATACATTCAAACAAAGCACATTTATTTTACACGTACACATATACAGTCAATCATGCAGGCAAACAAAAACAATCACGTGACGTATGCAAAGGAAAAGCACTACGACCGAATATAATTAATAAATGTACAGTCACTTAGGCAGTTTTTACTTGTCAGGACACGGCGCCACAAGATTCCCTCAAAAGGAAGGAAAGGGCCACTCTCATGGACGAGAGTGGCAGACAGGGTCCTTTATAGTACTATAAAGTACGTACGTACTATAAAGTACTATATGTACGTACTATAAAGGGTCCGTGGACCTTTATAGTACGTGAGCCTTGGTTGACCGAATGGGCTTGCGAGACCGATGTGGCTTACCCGCACCCTCGTGGTGAGACGATGGGCAGGTCGCGACGTCTGCTCCCCACGGTCACCAGGACAGCCGCGCCTGATTGCGGCCTTGCGACGATGGGCAGGTTGTGACGTCCGTTTCCCACGGCCACTAGGACAGCCGCGCCTGATTGCGGCCTTGCGACGGCGAGGTGATCCGGGCCCCGGCCGGGTCTTTTAGTGCTGTCAGAGTTGATGCTCTATAAGAGTCGAATGCTCCAAGACCCCGTCCGTTCCTCAGCGATGCGCGAACCGCGCCGAGGTCCGATCACCTCGGACTGCCTTGACGCTGGCAAGCTCTCCCCGGCTGTGGTCTCCATGCAGCTCCTTGGCTTTCTCCGACTGACTCTCTCCAGACTTCGGGCTCCACTCGGCTCTCCAACCCCTCCAGACTGCCTTGAAGCTCCGTTCTGCTCGCCCCTATATAGGGACGGGGGGGGGGGAGCAGGGATGGCGACGAGATTTGGCCTTTGCTCTCTGACCCTTGACCCCGCGCGAAAAGCGGACGTGGTAGAGAACACTGGCCCTCTGGATCCGATTCTCCGAGACGAAGCTTCCACACAAAGCGGACGTGGTAGAAATCAACAGACTTGCGCTCACAACGAAATTTCCCACGTCTGTTTGCAGCGACGCTGTTCGCTGGGAACTCGCCGCGGCTGGTGCAAAGATGGCGTCGTTTCGGAGATGAAGGTGAGGCGATGTTTGTGGCGTGGAGATGTTGACTGTTGCTGGCGGAGTAGTGAGGATGGTGTGGTTGTTGAGAGGCAGGTGTGGTTGTGGTTGGTGTTGTGGTTAAGGGGAACAATGTTGGTTGTTGTAATGGTGGTGGAGATGTAGTTGGTTCAAAATAATGATAGAAAAAGAAAAACCTACCTCAAAGGATCACAGCCCTGTGACATGAATAAATTCCAATTAAACAACGGTGGGGAAATCTATCTGAACACTCACTTACCGGGATAACTGATCTCAGGAACCTTTATGGTGTTCTGCGAATTTCCACAGCCGTAACAATATATATATATATATATATATATATATATATATATATATATATATATATATATATATATATATATATATATATATTAAAGAGTATAGGTTTTTATTAGAAAGTACTATTAGGATGGTAAAGTGTCTTCATACTCTCTTATACCATTTACATTAACAAATGTGTTCAACCGGTTTATTTGGGTTCAAAATGGAGTTTGATGGTACTTAGTTTATTTTATTTATTTAAGAGAGATCTCCACCTTGAGCTAAAAAAACGATGAGCATTTGTGAGCCACACCTGGGTTCTGCACTCGTTCACACAGCTGTAAGCCCATTAGTGAAGGAGTAGATCCAGGATGTGGAGAGTTTCATCAAAGGGACTTGGACCATGCTTGAGCATTGCTGGGTGGTGGTTTGTTTGGGTGTGGCAAAGCAAGTTCAAATGAATAACGTCTGGTAAGTACAATTTTTGGAATCGTCTTCATGAATTGAACTTGAAATCTTTGACATTTGACCACAGATGTGTAAACTCATTCGATTCTATTTAAAAAAAAAATCATCTTTCAGAGCAACAATGACAAACTGTACTATTTTGTGAATTTTATTTCCCAAGCAACGGAAGTACATAGAAAGAAATTTGCAAAATTACCAACATACGAGTAGCCATAGTGCTCTCCGATTTCAAAAAGCAAATGCAATGGAGGAAAATCAAATCTCAAAACATTTTACAGGATCAATCCAAAAAAATATCCACAATATTGCCTCCAGTTTGCGATTTATACGAGCGGCGGATGCCCGTGAGATGCGTCCCCTTTTGGTCCGATGCAAGAAACCGTCTCACTTTTGATCCCAAGGAATAGGAATCGACACGTCGAGTAAAGGTGTTTTAACAATCCACAATCCAACAACCATCTTGGCCTTTGTTGGGATGGACGTACACGGAACAGGCGGAGGGGCTGCTGCATAGAAACTATCGGTTTGGACATGGCAAGGTCATGGCATACGGTTGTGGGTTGCATCCCACTACCACATGAGGCCTATTTCAAAAGTAATGTCCGTTTCTTTCCGCAACAATCTTAACGGTTTCGAATAAAAAGAAAGACCTCTCTGTACAGCCACGTTTTGAATTGCAGTCATATGGAGAACTTGAGGAATATTCAATATTTGCATAGGCTAGTTTGGCACTGTTCATGTACCAAAAAGGAGACATGACCTTCATGGGTTACCCCTGTAGTTGTAAGCAGGGATTGTGGCAGAGAAAACACTGGAAAGTAGCAATTTGTACGTAACTTCCAGAGCTGCAGCGCCCTACCACGTATGATGGAAGAGTCACCATCTTTGAAGCTGTCAATATTTTATAATTATGTGGGATTTGGGAGCAGGCGGGGGAGATGGGGCAAAATTAAAGTGAGAAAATCAAATCGCAACTCAGATAAAGGGGAGAACAGGAGGGTGGGTCGGGGTGTCGTAGGAAGACAGGAAAAGGGAATGGAGACGAGTGTGTCGTGCAGTAACAAGAGGGAAGGTTGTAGAATATAATAGGAAGGAAACATGATGGGTGTCATTCTCTACCTGCTGCTCTACCTGAGCATCAAGTACACGACTTACCGGTGAAACATTGGACGAAAGGTATTTACCACAAGGATTAGGGAAAAGGTAGAAAATGCAAAACGACAGACACAGAGGACCCACATGACCAGCTTCTGACTTTTCAAACCATGTTCATTCAAACTGCCTTTTATTTCCCACAGATTTCAGAACTTTTTCAACGATTGAACTCCCTCCTAACCTTGCTATAATCTTAAGGCTTTGGCGATTAGTTTCCCTCTCATCCACCAATTCACATCAATATCTTTAAGATGCCTGTGTGCAAGCTTCGATTATATCAAGATAAGGCCCTGCTCAGGGGTGCGCGATATCAAAATGGGCTGAGGGTGGGTTTTTTTTTATAACCCATCATGATATACTAAACCTAGAACTGCCTTTTATAAACAGCCAACCTAAAGCATGAGCCAACTTACAATTGATGACTGATAAATGAGCTATCCAAATAATAATATTTACACTAATTTCTTCCCATCTCACATTCCCTCACATCACACTAATGGGGAATATCAGGAATCTTGGGTGACTGGCAACCGTTGGCAGTATGTGATGAACCCCTGTGCTGTGCGTCTCCAACATGACCGTTGCTCAGGTTGGAATTGAAAGCCAAGCTTCCAGGAATGTGAACACCAGGCTCGTGGTTGACTTCCTCTTCAGGACCTTCGCTCTCATCCGCGTCGCTACGCTCGTCTTTCTCCAGCTGCGAGAAAATAAATTGCACGTCAATGACACAGGACACACGACAGAGGACATACAACTCATGGCAATCATTGAGAGTTATATGCTGATGCAAGTGAAAAAAAGATGAGTTTTTCAAATAAAAGCAAAGTGAATTACCTCCACCACAGAATGTGGAAGGAGGTCTGTCTGTCTGTCTCTCTCTCTCTCTCTCCAAATTTAAATTTTTTTGACAAGTATGTTGATCGCCTCTGTCTGTCTGCCCGCTCACCTCCAGCCAAAACTGCTCAACCGATCGTTGTGAAATTTTCAGAGCTTAATGTCACCGACCATGCGACGGTCCCGCATTGAAGTTTCGTAAAATCTGGTCGACCAAAAAAGGTCTACATCTAGGCCAATTTGGGCCAAGTTTTCTAAAATCCTCAATTTTCATCCAATTGACTTGAAATTTGAACAGGATTTGCATATCAGGTTAATTCAACCACCAATTATTTTCAAGGTCAAAAGGTTAACACAGGCCTAATTTCTAAAATTGATGGATAGGGCCAAAAACGATATATATAATCATTGTAGCTCAAAAAGTTGGGACGAGTTATGACAAAACAAGGTGGACGAGTTAAATGGGTGACAAGAACAAGTGGATTAGATTTTGATTCAGATCCAACCCATCAATGGGATACAAAACAAACTTTTCCACCTTGCAAAGATTTAGTGGACAGGTTTGGTGTGTGACAAGGATGAACCGATTAGATTTTGGTGAAGATCCGAATCCAGATATGAGAATTATTTAATCCTTAAAGTGATTCTTCACCATTGAGAGATATGGCCAAAAACGATATATAGCATGATATTTCAAAAATATATTGGGCCTGGTATGTTCTCATGGATCAGGCATAACGTGGCAGAGGTATGTGCTCTTCCTAGTGCTTTTCTAGTTTGTTAAATGCATTACAAGTATAACTATTTACAACACTGGTACCAAGACTGGAATCCAGTTAACCTACTGCTGAGACGGCTTGTACTTCGGTACCATTATCCTTTTCCTTAGTGCTGTAAAATGCTGAAATAATTAAGGCACATCGATCGGAGAGTGATACGTGAGAGGAAGAGGATACAGGAACCCCAATGAACCATTAGTGAGACTTCAGAAGGGACAAAAGGTTTGATTTTTTTTTTAATGAAGAACAGATCCTTCCATTTTTGAGCACTGCAGTTGCATGCAGTAACAGGATGGTGGTTCACAATTAATTTCCGTTAACTCAGTAATCACAAACGAGAAACTACGAAGTGAACTGCATGCTCGAGGTATCAGACAGTGGGGAGAAGGCAGGCCTGACATGGGGTTGTAGTGGTAGAGGTGGTTAAACATTCTTGGAATGACAAAGGTTGTGCAAGCTGTTAGGGAACAATGGACCTCAAATAAACTCTGCTCTCCATTTAGATCAACAATGGAAACTTTTTCCAAAACCTCAGCTCTTCATTGGATAGTTCCACATCAAACAAAACAGAATCTGGTGCCACCGAGGAAAAATAAATCAAATAATTACCTGGGACACCATCTCAAACCTCATATCAGTATGCTCGATGTGCTCAAGATGGACTACAATGTACATGTCCAATCAGGGACATGCAGACATAACAAGAGAAACTTTTGTCTCCTTCTGAGGGACCAACTCTTCACAGTGTTGGTCATGCATTTGGCCTCAGAAAAGCAAAATGAAAGTACATTTTGGAATCGTAGACCTACATTACATGAAGCCAATAAAACACTAAAATGTTCATTCAAATACGAAGATGAATAAAAAAATTAATTCCTGTTTTAAATCACAGTTTTTAAATCGTACAATGAACAAAGATTTTAAAGCTTTGACAAAACCTCGCAATGTGCGTCGTGATCTTCACAATATCATAACTGGAACAGCACTCGGTAGAGAACATACCTCCACCATGCTGAGCAGTTTACGTTTTCCATCCCACCGATGGGCCGGATCTGCATCCGGACTCTAACCAAAATCTCATCAGCTTGTTCTTGTCACCTACCAAACTCATCCACCTCGTTTTCTCACAACTCGTCCACAACATTTTGAGATATCATGCGATCCAGCACTGGATATCGTTTCTGGCCCAATTTCTCAATGGTGAAAAATTGCTTTAAAAAAAAAAAATATATCCTCGTGCCTGGATCTTCACCAAAATCGAATCAGTTCGTCCTTGTCACCTACCCAACATGTCCACCAAGTTTCGTCTGAATCGGTCTTTAATGTTTTGACATATCCTGCTCACAGACAGAAATAAACAGACAGGGGTGAAAACAATCTCCGTCCACCTTTGGTGACGGAGGCAAGAAATCGATGCTTTGCTTGACCTCCCAAATCAACGTGATTTGTGGCTTTAAATGTTGTCAACTAACCGGGAGGCCAGAGGAGAGGCGGTTAAAAAGAAACCACCAACCGATCTGCTGTGTGAGAGCAACAGAACTTGTGCTTCTGCCTCATCACATGAGGTACCAATGATGTTGAGAGATTTAGAATCCACAGATTCCATGAGACGTGATGCTGAGGCACCGGTCCGTAGGTAGTTATGAGTTTTCAATGAATGACTTGCAACAATGGAGGATTCTCAGTCTGCAGCTAGCTTTGGAGACCTACATGGTCAACCCGGCTTAAACATCCATCCGAAGGATGGTGCATCTTGTGATGTAATACCCTGCCTGTGAAGTAACAATCTGACAGTTTTGAGCCGATGAATATAATAGGATTCAGACTCTACAGCTCCAAAGGTACGTGTGCCTTCTTCTAAAAATAAAAACAAACAAACAATTTGTTTATGAAAAGGAGGACTAAAGGAAAACAGTGAAACTCCACAAGTGGAATGAGGAGGATCGGCCACAACTCCAAACACTCTCCATGCCACCAAGAGCTGGGATTTTATACTTTTTTTTTTAATGGAAATCGCCCTAAACAAGGCATAAAGCCACTCGAGGTAAGAGGCTACAGGAAAGTTAGATAAAGTTAAAGCAAAGCAAATATAATGGAATAAAAAGAGGAAAAGAAGACGAAACCATCAAAGACACAACCACAGAAGTGCAGAAAACATTCACAAGAGAGGTGGTGGCAATACCAAGTCTCACCAAGGTGAGCAACCACCTTAAATGCAAGACGAAGAATAAAAAAATTAAAACAGTTCAATTAGAAAAGTTCAACTAGAAAGTCTGGTGACCTGGGATGAAACTTCAAAGATGTAAGAAGGAGGAATTGATATTTCTCTTAACGCTGTGTAGCTCATAGGATAATGGGAAGCACGTGACAGGACGAAGGAAAAATAAATAATTGCATTTTGTTCCACACTTTGGATCAGCTACAGTGTATGGATGTGTAGAGATGACAACCCATGTCCTACGTCCAAACACCCGTACAAGAGGAACCAAGTTAGAATGGCCAGCAGAACATTTGCCATGAAAATATCTGGAGAACAAACTTAGAGTGGCGGCTTCTTATTCTTCTTCTTCTTCTTGCATATGGCAGCTTAACTGCCGGGTAGCTATCATTTTGTTGCGGTGGGACTATGCTGCTGATGCTGTGCCCCTCCACCAGTACGCTTAGCTGGTACTCATTTCGCTGACCTCGAAAGGATGACAGGCTGAGTCAACCCCACCTGGTGTTAATTCAGCAGCCAACGAGGCTCGGACTGAAGACCCTAAGATCCCAAGCCAGCCACCCTAACTACTAAGAGTGGCAACTGACCTACTGTGAGAAAGCGGTTGAAGAGTTCAACCCATCTTCGCACCTACCAGGTTAACGATGCATTTTGGGAACCTGAAGTTCAGATGATTCTGTTAGATGAAGTTGAAGTTGATTGACCCTCAGGAACCACCTTCATCTGGAAGATGAAGTTCTGATGATTCTGTTAAGGTTGAAGACCCAATACGCACAGAAGAGAAAGTCCTGTTTCTAGAGCAAGACATGGACAACAATTAAGTTTTCTTTACATTGAAGGTTACCAGCCAGTCATGCCCCCACTTCAACACATTCTCGAAATCATTGTCCAGTGAAACTGCAACCTCATTACGAGTGGTGTTGAATGAATCAGCAGATGTACAGTAAATTGAGGGGTCATTAGCAGACATGGCTACAGAAAATTGTGGAAAAACTGTCGACACAAGGAACAAAGCGGGACCGAGGACAGAGCCCTGTGGAACACCAGAGTTGATGGAGCGAGTGGGAGAAGATTGACCCTCAGGAACCACGTTCATCTTGCGATTTGGAAGGAAAGCCAAAAAGATTGAATGCATCACTCCAGATACACCGTATGACCGAAGCTTGCAGAGCAGACCCTTGTGCCACACCTTCGAGACATCTAAAGCAACGAATTGAGCTTCACCCTTGAGATCCAATGCCCTCTTGAAATGATCAGTAATTAACAATAGCAAATCACCATAAGAGCAAGAATGGCAAAAGCCATACAGGCAGACAATGAGAAGTTCTTTGTCCTCCAGGTGGCTAAGAAGTTTTTATTTGATGAGGCATTCCAGTTCCGGTTTGGAGGCGACAGTTGGTTCGCTCCAGGGGGCTGTGCCGACTTTCTCAAAGATAAGTTTCCGGTCGTTGTTTGTCGAGTTTTGACTGTATTTTGTTGCCTCCATGTTCACTGTGTTCCGAGTTCGGTTTTGTTTCAAAATTTGTGCTGTTTGGTGAGTTTTCATCGGTCTCGTCATATCGGGTTACCCTGAGGCCTTCCCGTCTTCCCACCTATGTATACGTCTATTATTTGTATTTTCTCCTTATTACCATCAGTTCGTATTTTCTCCACTTTTCCCTCCACACTCATACCCCTCCCAACTACACCCTCTGTTGTCCCAAAGTGTGTGGTGTTCTAACATCTGTGGGCTCCATTCTAACCTAACAGATTTCTCACTCTATAATTCAGTACACTCAACACCTCAAACATGCTCCTTCTTTCCTCTAATCACACCTCCCCCTCTTCCAAACCCCTCAAATATTGAACCTCCCCCTGCCCACTCCCTTCTTCACGATACCATGACCAAGTCTCATCCTTCCTCTCTCCCCACCTCTCCCATCACCCTCCTGCACCTTGGCCACGCCTGTTCTCATCGTCCCCCTCCCTCTCAAAGCAACCTTCACACTCTTCCCCCTCCAAGCTTCCCTCTCACCTTTCTCAAAAACTCCCCCCACACCCTTCTCCATCCAATCTCCCCTCTCACTCCCCTTCTCAAAGTTGCCACCCCCCTCACATCCACAAAGTTTCCTCCTTCCATCTCATCACTCCACCTCCTCCAATCTTCAACTACCCTCTGCCCCCTCTCTTATTAATCCCCACTGTGCATCATCCCATCACCACAGAGCCTTTTATCCTCCTCATTCGGCCCCTCCCCAGCTCTTCTGCAATCCCCCACACTCTTTCAACAACTCTCCTTACCTCCCCCCATCCTCCCTTGTCCTACCCTCCCCCTCCCCTCCCTTCCTCTGCACCCAGCCTCCTCCACCACCTCTTCATTAACAGTGTGGACTTCAAATATCCAGAGCCTTCATTCAAACCTGACATCTTTCCATACAGGTTGTCACTGAGAAACCAGACATAATCTGCCCAACAGAAACTTTCCTCCCTCAAGACGTCTCTGACTCCCTACTATCTCTCCCTGTTACTCCCTCCTCCGGTATGACAGACCTGAGCCTCGTCCTGGTGGAGGAGTTGCTCTCTTCACCAAAGACTCTATTCCTCACTCTCCTTGTACCGCCCTCACTCCCCCACATCCCCAGGAATACCTCTGGCTACGGCTTCCCCTCCATTCACACCTGATGTTTATATGTGTACTGTACCGTCCACCGAACAGTGATGACTCCATTTACACCTCACTATCCAAAAACATGGACCAACTTCTATCTTCTCATCCAAACTCTCTCTTCCTCATATGTGGTGACTTCAATTGTCATCACACCAGTTGGCTAGGTGTGGGTACCTCTCTCACCTGTCATGGCACTTCAGCAAAAGACTTCTGTGACTCATTGGGACTGACTCAATCGGTCAATTTCCCGACCCGGATCTCAACCAACGGTACTCGATCTCTTCTGGATCTGATTTTGACAAATTTCCCTGAAAATTTCTGCTGTTCTTCCTCCGCTCTGATTGGTTCATCTGACCACGTACTTGTTAAAGTAGACATCTCTCTAGCTATTACACTGAACAACAAATTAAAAAAATTTTTTTTTACTGGAGATGTGTAAAGTGATTAAGACTAATTTGGGTACGCTGATTTCAAAAATCATAACCGTTTTGCTGTATCACGTCAGGATTTTCAGGAACAGAAATATTCCCATTGCCTAGAAGTCAGGATTTCAATGAAATTTACATATGTCTTTAACATGTCTATTTCGTACAATTGTTGTTAACTTGTGTTATATTTCTTTCTTCCAGATAAAGATGAGTAGGCGTTCCTGTACCAATCATCCTGATAACTTCTGTTATGTCTGTGGTCGGTATACCAAAAAAGATCAACAGCGAAGTATATCTACAGCAGTGAAAATGAAGGCCGCCTACTTTCACTACTTCGGGTGTAAGGTGGGGGACCAAGAACAGAGCTGGGCACCACACATCTGCTGCACAAGCTGTCACACAACCTTGACTCAGTGGTTGGTGGGCAAGCGCGCGAGCATGCCATTTGCGGTGCCCATGATATGGCGTGAGCCGCAGAATCATCATGATGATTGTTATTTCTGCTGCACAAGCATCGCCGGCTTCAACAAGAAGAATAAAGGTCACATCAAGTACGCTGACTGCGTCTCTGCTCGTAAACCTGTGCCTCATGATGACGAGAACCCCGTTCCAACACCTCCAGCTGATCAGAACATAGCTGTAAGCAGTGGTGAAGAGGATGGTGATGATGAACCTTTTGAACCCGACACTCAAGAATCACACCTTCTGAACCAGGGAGACTTAAATGATCTTGTAAGAGATCTCTCGCTGTCAAAGGCGAAGGCAGAGCTGCTTGGATCAAGGCTGCAGCAGTGGAAACTACTTGAACCTAACACCAAGATATCCTTGTTCAGAGCACGTCACAGAGACATGGCTGAGTTCTTTGAGATGGAAGACACGATGACATTCTGCAGTGACATCAACGGTCTGTTGAAAGAACTTGGGTGTGATCACGATCCTGCAGACTGGCGCCTCTTCATCGACTCTGGGAAGAACAGCTTGAAGGCTGTTTTGCTCCACAATGGCAACGAGAAACCATCAGTCCCACTGGCTCACGCTTTCGGCATGACAGAGACCTATGAGACTATGCGGCAGCTGCTTGATTCCATCAAGTACAATGACTTCAACTGGCACATCTGCGGAGACTTGAAAGTGGTGGCGCTGTTGTTAGGGCTGCAGTCAGGCTACACGAAATACATGTGCTTCCTTTGTCTCTGGGATAGCAGAGACGACAAGAATCACTGGACGAAGAAAGATTGGGAAGAGCAAAAAGAGCATGTACCTGGTCGACACAACGTGAAGCATGTCGCCCTTGTCGACCCAGCCAAGGTTTTCCTTCCACCACTCCACATAAAGCTCGGCTTGATGAAAAGTTTTGTACGGGCAATGGATCTGAATGGGCGTGGGTTTTTACCTCAAGGAAAAGTTTGGCAACACCTTGTCGGAGGCCAAGATCAAGGCTGGTGTCTTTGTTGGACCGCAAATCCGACAGATTATGAAGGACGAAACTTTTCCGACAACTCTAAACCCCAAAGAGCTGGCAGCGTGGAGGAGCTTCAAAGCTGTGACGGACAACTTCTTGGGGAACGAGCGCGCGGACAACTATGAAGAAATAGTGCAGCAGCTGCTGGAGTCCTTCAGGAAACTTGGCTCCAGGATGTCCCTGAAAATCCATTTCCTACACCAGCACCTGTCTTCCCTGACAACTTGGGAGCAGTCTCGGACGAGCACGGCAAGCGATTCCACCAAGAGATTTCACTCATGGAGAAGCGTTACCAAGGGCGGCACAACCCGAACATGATGGGCGATTTCTGCTGGTTCCTGCATCGTGAAACTGACACAGAGCAGCACAAACGCAAAGCCAAATGCCTAAAGCATTTTTAATTCCATTCTAGTGGAGTTTTTCTGTAATTTCTATAATTTTGTAGCATTCATGATGAAATAAATGAATAAATGAATTTTTGTAAATTTCATTGAAATCCTGACTTCTAGGCAATGGGAATATTTCTGTTCCTGAAAATCCTGACGTGATACAGGAAAACGGTTATGATTTTTGAAATCAGCGTACCCAAATTAGTCTAAATCACTTTACACATCTCCAGTAAAAAAATTTTGTTGTTCAGTGTTATCAGAGAACCACCTCAGCGCCGTTGAGTCCAACATTTCACTCAGGCCGACTGTCAGGGACTTCAAGCAGCCAAAAAAAAGCAGACTTCGGGGACTCCCATCGCTACTTCCTCCAACATCAACTCATCCTGGGAATTCTTTCAAAGAAACTTGCTCTCCCTCATGCACAGATTTATCCCCTCTCGTCTTCAGTTGTCTCCTCCCCTTCCTCCTGCCCTTGGTTCACTGAAGCTTGTGGCGAGGCAGTTGTCCTGAAACAACTTGCCTTTGCCTCATGGAAGGCAAATCCAACTGAGGTTAATCTCAGTTCCTTCCACAAAGCTCGGAACAAGTGTGTATCTCCCCTCAGGAGAGCCAGAAAACAACATCTTTCTAAGCCCAAGTCTGAATAATCAAACCTCTCTCCCTCTTCCAAATTCTGGTGGCATCTAATCAAATCTGTTTCTGGTGTATGTTCCCACTCCATCCCCTCCCTTACCTCAAATGGCCACACTGCTGATACCGCACGTAAAAAGGCTGAATGCCTAAACTCCGTGTTTGCCTCTAAATCTTGTGTCCGAAACCCATCGCTTTCTGTACACACCTTACCCAGTCGCACCCAACTGTCCCTGGACTCTGTGTCCTTTTCTTCTGACAAGGTGGAGAGCTTGCTGTCAAACCTCGACTCAGATCCTGCAACCGGTCCAGACGGCATCAGCCCACGTGTCCTAAAAACCTGCTCCTCTGCTCTTGCTCACCCTCTTCACCCTCTATCTGTTCTATTCACCCTCTCATTGGCTCAAGATCATCCACCATCTGCTTAGAAATCAGCAAACATCACTGCCCTGCATAAAAAAGATGCAAAAACAGATCCCTGCAACTACAGACCAATCAGCCTTCTCCCAATCATCAGCAAGGTTATGGAAGCAATCATCGCTTCAGACATTAAATCCTTTCTCTTCTCCAATGGCCTGATTTCCGATCATCAATTTGGATTCAGACCAGGTCACTCGACCCTGGATATGCTGTTTCTACTTTCCCAACAATGGATGGAGGTCCTCACTGCCAGACATGAGATCATAGCCATCTCCCGAGACGTATTGTATGCTTTTGATGCAGTCTGGCACCCTGCTCTGCTCACCAAACTCTCTTCCTATGGTATCCAAGGCAATCTCCACTCATGGCTCACAGACTTCGTCTCCTGTCACAGTCACCGTGTGGCCCTAAATGGAGTTCTTTCATCCCCTTTTCCTGTCCAGGCTGGAGTTCCTCAAGGCAGCGTTCTGGGCCCTGTTCTTTTTCTGGTTTTCATCAATGATCTCTTCGACTCTCTGGAAAATCCTCTTTATCTCTTTGCTGATGACTCCACCCTATGCCGTACCATCTGTCATCCCTCAGACCGGCAGGCAGCAGCTTCTTCGCTCACTGCAGATCTGGATAAAATCACAAACTGATCCAACACGTGGAACATGTCTTTCAATCCTGACAAATCTCAACTCTTCTGCTATGTCTCTCCGAAAAGACCATCTGGAACCCCCCCCCCCCCCCCACTATCTACTTTCTCTCTTGAAGAAGTCCTTTCATTCAAGCTTCTGGGTTTCACTATCTGCCATGATCTTTCCTGGGAAAGCCACATTTCTCAGCTGGCCTCGAAAGCCAACTCCGTCGTGCAAAGGGCAGGGCCTCCAAAGTTGTAAAGGCCAGGGCCTCCCTTCCAGCCGGCCTCCAAAGCCAGCTCCGTCAGAATCCTCCGTCGTGCAAAGTTCATTCTCCTCGGCCCTCCTGAGCTCGTGACCACATACAAAGCTTTCGTCTGCAGCCTGATGGAGTACTGCTCTACCCTCTGAGCTGGTGCTCCCCCATCACCTTTCTCGGTTTCACGCTGTGGAAACCAAGGCATTTAGTATCATTGGTATCTCCCGCGATGAGGCTGAATCTTTGGGTCTATCATTCTCTCACCACAGACAGGTCGGTGGTCTGCCTTCTCCCGTTTCCTATCCGGCGTTGCCCCCCCGCTCCCCCGCTCTGTTTGAAACATGTCCCCCCTATATTTTCACAGGGTGCTTAAGATCAGCCAGCAACCCCTTTCTGGTAAATGTACCAAAATCAAGAATCATTGCTCACCTTCACCCTTTCATTCCTCTATTTTCCTGCGTTTGGCTGAAACTCCCACACTCTCTTTAATCCCAGTCTTCCCTCCAGGTCTTCAAAACAGCTGTTCACCACCGTATCTTGTCTTCCACGATCTTTTCTACCCCCGTTAATCCACCCCAAACCCACCTCCTTCAAATTCCCTGCTTTCCTTCCTGAAGGTCCCTGTAGTGTCCATCTTGTTTACCCCGTGTAGACCACCCCATCCTTCACCCTTCCACAAACGTCCTGATGCCTCTGTTCCACACTTGTTTTGTGCTTCCCTCTCCCACCCCGCTCATCCTGCTCCCCTTGTTGTACGTTTTGTGTGTTAGCTCTTATACAAGCCTCAACATTGTATACAAAAAAAACATTAAAATACCTTACTTTGTACAGGAAGCAGGCCAATGGGGGGGGGGGGAGGGGGGGAGATATTTACTTGGCTCAGAATGCTCACGAGCACCCTTGAAAACAGGAAAAACAGAATCCATTTTCCAGGATGAAGGCAACACAGAATCAGACAAGCACAGGTTGCGTAGCTTGGGAATAATCGATGACAGTTCAAGACAATCATGGTGATTCCATCAGGACCAGTCACTTTCAAGGCATCTCGAGTGCAGATAATTCTGGTTGACCCTGTGATAGTGAACTCGAGGTGCAAAGATGACAAAGGGAAAAAGTGCATATGGATAACCATCCTTCACACCTGGAGTTGGACAAACTCTTTCGGGAGATATCTGAACAGCAAGTGCTTCACATACCCAAACAAGAGAATGGTTAATGCCAAATCTAATCAAGATTGAAAATGAAGACTAATCAGCATAGACTCTAAGAAGGCCTGGGTCACCACCAATTGGAGGAATGGCCGGCAGCGCTACAACTGGGGCTTGGGTAATCGACGCCTAACACGAGGACAATAACACTGCCAACATACCGAGCTGTAGCCACTCATCAATGACCTTACAGAATGTTCCACCAAGTACACCGAGTCCACCAATGCCAGCACAAGAGCAAAAGCAACATGCGAGTCACATGAGGGGGACACACGAACAGGAAGTGGAAGTACGCTCTCAGGGTTGGGTGAAGGGAGGAATATTAAACAACAAAATGCTCCCAAAGCATTTTACTAGGATGAAAAAGATGCGCACTGCTTGTGTTGTACTTCTTTTTTTTTGGGGGGGGGGGGGGAAGAGTGGTTGAAGATACAATGAACTTAAAAATATATAATTCAAACAGTAATGTAATAAACCACATCAAGCAACGTTTTTTGTTTGTTTGTTTGTTTTGTTAAAGGAAGCAAAGACATTACAATCGAGTTTGGGACTCACAGGGCCAATAAAAACGAAGTGATGCAGCATTCGCAGGATGAGAAAGGCCCAAAAAACGTGCAAGCTCTGCAGAACGAGCAGCATGCCATTGAAGAAGTAATAGCCAAAGAATGGCTGATACATTTCCAACGACAGGATGGCAGTGCAGTGAATGATCCTACAGGAGGGAAATGTGTGGAGCAAGTCATCGCAGAATGAGCAAATGCTTTGTGTGAATGAATGAATAAATGAATGAATTAATGCGAGTACTGCGAATAAGGAATTCGGCGATGGCGAGAGATGAGAAAGCAAACTTTTGACAGCCGGAGTCCTATCGGCAGGTCCTCACCAAAAAGGGAAGATGACGAGGCGAGAGATGAGGAAGACGGGCGTGAAGATCATGAAGAGCACATGGGATGATCTTTTCCAGCCCGCATACAGGAACATTTTCGCCGACTGAGCGTAAAGACAAGCTGGCTCATAAGGGTAAAGTAACCAAAATACGAGGATTTTAAAAGATTGTTTGAAACCAATGACAGAGCACAAGCACCTCAAGGAAGAAATCGGACACGTCGTGCACGAGCATGATGAGGGTGCCGGCTCGGATGTAGTTGACGACGTAGGAGAAGGAGATGAGAGTGATGGTTGCAAAATGGTGGATGAGCTGCTCCTTGAAGTCCTGCGAATAAGAGCGAGGAGACCGCAGTGAGAGATGTATTGTGGGGTACTGAGTGGAACCGAGATTAGTACAAAACTGGGAATGAGTGAAATAATTAAATTGGAACAAACCTTGCGTTTCACATCGAAGGCAACGCTGAACAGCAGGGAGAGATAAAATCCCAGCTCAAGCATGTAGTACCAGTACTGTGACACGAGCAAAGACTGCAAAAGGAGTACGCAATCAAAATATCATCGGACGGGTCGGAGAAACGCCCGGCTCGTCAACCGTTGGTCAGAATTTAGAAATCGACCCGCCGTGAAACCGTTTTGTTCACAGTACAACGCACATGCACAAAACAGTCGGCATGGAGTTCGAGAAAATTTTCATTGGGATCATTGGGATGAAATTTTTTTCCATTATTTAATTTTTTCCACAATTTTCAATTCATTAAACCTGGTTTGTAATGGATATTCGTTTTCTATCAAACTTTTTGTCCATTTTCAGTGTCAAACCTTTCCCTACTTCTACTTGCCCATATCCAACCAACTCTATATCCCTCACCAGCGTCCCATTGCATATCCTCTCTCTCCACTTCCTCCTACACCCATTCATCACTGCCTTTCCCCTACCCCTCCCCTACCTCCCCCTCCAAGCTTCTTCCTAACCAAAACCTCCTTTCTCTTGCCAATACACCCCACCACCTCAAATCTACATCCTTATAACTCCTCAACTGTTATACCTTCTACTTCCCCCATCTTGCCATTCATCCTGCCTTCTCTCTTGGCATCTTTCCACTGTCCTCCATGATCCTAACTCCTCCTCCTCTGGTGTCCCAAACTGTGTGGTTTTTCAAACAGCTGTGGGCTTCGTTCCACCCTATCAGATATCTCACTCTTTCAATCAGTACACTCCTCAATATCTCCCTCATGCTCTTTCATTCCTCTCATCACCCCTCCTCCTTAAATATTATTCCTCTCCCCCCAATCTGCTTCCATCTTCACCATCTCACTACCCAGTCTGATCCTTCCCCTCTCCCCACCCTCTCCCTCCTCCCTTATGGCCATGCAGTCTCTCATCTTCCCTCCCTCACCTTTCACTCTCAAATCAGCTGCCCCTTCCCTCCTCAAAGCAAATTTCATTCTCTTCTCCCTCAAATCTCCCCCTCCCCTCACCCTTCTCCCTCAAATTCCCCCCCTCACCCTTCTCCCTCAAATCTCCTCCCCTCTCACCCTTCTCCCTCAAATCTCCCCCCTCACCCTTCTCCCTCAAATCCCCCCTCACCCTTCTCCCTCAAATCTCCCCCCTCACCCTTCTCCCTAAAATCTCTCTCCTCACCCTTCTCCATCAAATTTCACCCCTCACCCTTCTCCATCAAATTTCACCCCTCACCCTTCTCCATCAAATCTCACCCCTCACCCTCTCCATCAAATCTCACCCCTCACCCTTCTCCATCAAATCTCACCCCTCACCCTTCTCCATCAAATCTCACCCCTCACCCTTCTCCATCAAATCTCACCCCTCACCCTTCTCCCTAAAATCTCCCCCCTCACCCTTCTCCCTCAAATCTCCCCCTCACCCTTCTCCCTCAAATCTCCCCCCTCACCCTTCTCCCTCAAATCTCTCCCCTCACCCTTCTCCCTCAAATCTCCCCCCTCACCCTTCTCCATCAAATCTCACCCCTCACCCTTCTCCCTCAAATCTCACCCCTCAAATCTCCCCCCTCACCCTTCTCCCTCAAATCTCCCCCCTCACCCTTCTCCCTCAAATCTCCCCCTCACCCTTCTCCCTCAAATCTCCTCCCCTCACCATTCTCCCTCAAATCTCTCCCCCACCCTTCTCCCTCAAATCTCCGCCCTCACCCTTCTCCCTCAAATCTCCCCCTCACCCTTCTCCCTCAAATCTCCCCCTCACCCTTCTCCCTCAAATCTCCCCCCCTCACCCTTCTCCCTCAAATCTCCCCCTCACCCTTCTCCCTCAAATCTCCCCCCTCACCCTTCTCCCTCAAATCTCCCCCACAAATCTCCCCCTAATCTCCTCCCCTCACCATTCTCCCTCAAATCTCCCCCCACCCTTCTCCATCAAATCTCACCCCTCACCCTTCTCCATCAAATCTCATCCCTCACCCTTCACCCTTCTCCCTCAAATCTCACCCCTCAAATCTCCCCCCTCACCCTTCTCCCTCAAATCTCCCACCTCACCCTTCTCCCTCAAATCTCCCCCTCTCACCCTTCTCCCTCAAATCTCCCCCCCATCCTTCTCACTCAAATCTCCCCCTCACCCTTCTCCCTCAAATCTCCCCTCTCACCCTTCTCCCTAAAATCTCCCCTCTCACCCTTCTCCCTCAATCTCCCCCCTCACCTTTCTCCCTCAAATCTCCCCTCCTCACCCTTCTCCCTAAAATCTCCTCCCTCACCCTTCTCCATCAAATCTCACCCCTCACTACCCCTTTTCAAACTAGTCCACTCTCACATTCACAAAGCTGCCTCCTTCCCCTGCCCTCTCTCTTCCAACACATTCCTCCACCTCCTCCAATCTTCTAATTCCCTCTACCCCATATGATATTACTCCCCACTGTGCGTCATCCCATCACCACCGAGCCTTTTGTCCTTCCTCTCATCCGGCCCTCTCCCTTAGCTCTTCTGCAATCTCTTGCACACTCAACAGCTCTCCCTACCTCCCACTCTCCTCCCTCATCTTACCCCCTCTCTTGTACCCAACACCTCCTCTCCTCTCTCTCTTCCTAAATGGTGTGGACCTCAAACATCCGGAACCTTCACACTAATGTGACAGATCTCTCCATACAGGTTGCCACTGACAAACCAGACAATCTGTTCAACAGAAACGCTTCTCCTTCAAGAGATGTGACTCCTTAGTTTCTCTCCCCGGTTACTCGCTCCTCTGGTATGATATACTTGAGCCTCGTTCTGGCGGCGGAGTTGCTCTCTTCATCAAAGACTCTATTCCTCACTCTCCATGCACTGCTCTCATTCCCCCACACCCCCAGGAATACCTCTGGCTATGACATCCCTCCGCTCCCACCTCTTGTTCATATGTCTGTTGTACCGTCCACCAAACACCAGACTCCATTTACATCTCAGTCACTGACGTGGACCAACTTATATGCTCTCATCCCAACCATCTTTTTTCTCAGATGTGGTGACTTCAATTGTCATCATGACAGTTGGCTGAATGTGGGTACCTCTCTCACCTGTCATGGCACTTCAGCAAAGAACCTCTGTGACTCATTGGGTCTGACTCAATGTCAACTTCCTGACCCGGATCTCAGTCAAAAGTGCATCATCTCTTCTCGATTTGATTTTGACCAATTTCCATGCAAATATCTGCTGCTCTTCCTCAACTCCAATCGGTTCTTCTGACCACGTGCTTGTCAAAGTGGACGTCTCTTTGGCCGTTCTCAGAGAGCCACCTCAGCGCCGTCGAGTCTGTCGAGTCTGGCATTTCCCTCAGGCCGACTGGCAGGGACTTCAAGCAGCCATCAAACTTCAAGACTGGTCTCCAATCTCTACTCTCACAGACATCAACTCATCCTGGGAATTCTTTGCAAAGAAACTTGCTCTCCCTCATGCACAGATTTATCTCCTCTCATCTTCAGATGTCCTACCCTTCCTCCCACCCATGGTACACTGAAGCTTGTGGCCAAGCAGTCGTTGAAACAACTTGCCTTCACCTCATGGAAGGCAAATCCAACTGAGGGTAATCTCAGTTCCTTCCACAAAGCACAGAACAAGTGTGTGTCCACCCTGTGGAGAGCCAGAAAACAACATCTTTCTAATCTCAAAACTGAACTCTCAAACCAGTCTCCCTCCTCCAAATCCTTGTGGTGTCGTGTTAAGTCTGTTTCTGGTGTATGCTCCCCCTCCATCCCATCCCTTATCTCAAATGGCCGCACAGCTGACACTGCCACGTGAAAAGACTGAATGTCAAAACTCGGTGTTTGCTTCGAAATCTTATGTCCAAAACCCATCGCTTTCAGTCAAACCTCGACTCAGATTCTGCAACCGGTCCAGACGGCATCAGCCCACGTGTTCTAAAAACCTGCTCTTCTGCTCTTGCCCACCCTCTCTCTGTTCTAGTCACCCTCTAATTTGCTCAAGGTCATCTGCCATCTGCTTGGAAATCTGCAAACATCACTGCCCTGCATTAAAAAGGTGCAAAAACAGATCCCTGCAACTACAGGCCAATCAGCCTTCTCCCAATCATCAGCAAGGTCATGGAATCCATCATCGCTTCAGACATTAAATCCTTCCTCTTCTGCAATGGTTTGATTTCCGATCATCAATTTGGTTTCAGACCAGGTCACTCTACCCTGGATATGCTGCTTCTGCTCTCTCAACAATGGATGGAGGTCCTCAATGCCGGACATGAAATCAGAGCCATATCCCTCGACATATCGCATGGCTTTGATACGGTCTGGCACCCCGCCCTGCTCACCAAACTCTCTTCCTATTGTATCCAAGGCAATCTTCACTCAGGGCTCACTGACTTCCTCTCCTGTGACAGTCAACGAGTGGCTCTTAATGGGGTTCTGTCATCCCCTCTTCCTGTCCAGGCTGGAGTTCCTCAATGCAGTGTTCCAGGTCCTGTTCTTTTTCTAATCTTCATCAATGATCTCTCCAACTCTGGAAAATCCTCTCTCTCGTTGCTGATGACTCCACCCTCTGCGATCCCATCTGTCATCCCTCAGATCAGCAAGCAGCAGCTTCTTCGCTCTCTGCAGACCTGGATAAAATCACAAGCTGGTCAAACACTTGGAACATGTCTTTCAATCCTGACAAATTTCACACTCTCACTATGTCCCTTTGAAAGGACCGTCTGGAACCCCCCCAATCGACTTTCTCAACAATCCTCTTGAAGAAGTCCTCCAATTCAAGTTTTTGGGTCTCACTATCAGCCATTATCTTTCTTCAGCAAACCACATTTCACAGTTGACCTCCAAAAGCCAGTGACCGACTGGGCATCCTCCGTCATGCAAAGTCCTTCCTTGGAACACCTGAGCTTCCAACCACATACAAAGTTTTCATCCGCAGCCTGATGGAGTACTGCTCTCTCCTCTAGGCTGGTGCTCCTTCCTCACAGCGAACTCAGATTCACGCTGTGGAAACCAAGGCTTTTAGAATCATTTGAATCCTCCGCGATGAAGCTGTCTTTGGGTCTTTCATCTTCTCACCGCTGACAGGTCGGTGGTCTTTGTCTTCGACCGACTGCTCGACATCCTTTCACCCCTTGCTCTGTCCCCCTTGTATTTCTGCAGGGCGCTCAAGGTCCACCAGCAACCCCCTTCTGGTGAAACTGCCAACCAAAATCAAGACTCGCTGCTCTTTCATTCCTTATTTTTCCCCACCTCTGGAACAAACTCCCACACTCTCTTCAATCCCACTCTTCCGTCCAGGTCTTTAAAACAGCTGTTCACCACCATCTCTTATCTTCCCCCATCCAAAACCACAATCTTTTCTACCTCCCGTTAACCCACCCCAAACCCAACCTCCTTCAAATTCCCTGTTTCCGTACTGAAAGTCCCTGTAGTGTCCATCTTGTTTACCCCGTGTCCACCAACCACCCCATCGCTCTCTCTTCCACAGATCTCCTGATGTCTGTTCCCTGCTAATGTCGTGCTTCCCTCTCTCACCCCCTCTTGCCTCCTGCTCCCTTTATTAATCTATACGTTATGTGTGTTGGCTCTTTTACTTACGAGCCTCGACGAAGTACACAAACAAACAATATTATTTAACTTTAATTTATTTTTTTCCACCATTTTAAATTATTTTATTTCCCCCATTATTTAATTATCGTTCCCAAAGGGAGGCATCAGGTGTTTACTCTTGTTGTCCATGGTGACCCACTTTTTGAAGAATAAATTTTCCATTATTTAATTTTTCATTGCGATTATTTTTATCAAAAGTGTCATTATTAATTAGGAGTATTTTAATCAAAGTCTCCCATCGTGCAATTCGACAAAATCAGGGATTTCCAAGCCACTCCACCATCCGAGTGAGGCAGTTTGAGCGTGCAAAATGATCTTGCAACAATTCATTATTGATCATAAAAACACTCGGGATAAAAAGACTGTTGGTTATTCCGACCGAAATGACCGAATGATGACGAAGCTTCCATTGGACAAAAATATGATTTGCGCATTTGTCCTCCGAGCTTTTTCAAACAGCAGTCTCCGGCCTTGTACCTGAGTGGGATAGCTTGTCCAGCAAAACTTCAGATTCCAGAACCAGGGTTTCTGAGAACACACACACACACACACACACACACACACACACACACACACACACACACACACACACACACACACACACACACACACACACACACACACACACACACACACACACACACACACACACCTTCAATTGGACTCGGCACAACAGACTGAGTCGCACACCGCATGATGAAAGCAAACAGCATCCATACACACAGAAGAATCGGAAATAGGTAAAAACATGAACTCAAACAATGGGATAACCAAAGAATATTATCATTTTCATGGGGGGGGGGGGGGGGAAATATGAACAAAAACTCCTCCACTTGGTTCAAAAACTAGTTTGTGCTTGTTAAACAAAGCGAACCACACAGTTTACTGGAAATGGATCTTCATTAGAAATAGAGGGTCTGTATATAGATTTGTGTGCGGGTGCGGATTCCTGTGTACATTCTGTGGTGGTAAAGGTAAGAAGTGGTCAGGTATTTCTGGTGTGAGTGGGGGGGGGGGGTGCTTTCTGGTGGTGTATGTGTGTTTTATGTTGGTGTGCATGGTTTATTTTTGGCCTCCATCTCTCTTTCTTTCTTTTCCTTTGTCTATGTCTACGGAGCGATGAATCTTGCAGATCGTTTTCGTAAGACCCACTTGACTGTGCCTGACGGGTTTGAGGTGAGAGGAGTCATAGCAGATACCTGAATCCTATCCAGGTTCGTCCTGATAACTCCATCTTTGTCTATTTCAGTTTCTCCTGATACTCCAGTGCTGTATGTGGCGAGTTATTTCATTAGCATCTTAAAAATTCACAAGCTCTGAATGGTGTAGTCGACGATACTACTCCTTAATCACAAAATTTATCGATAATAGTTTGCACAATTAATGTTGCGCAAAGTTCACGTCATGGTATTTATGGTAGGTACGTTACCATGACAATTCCTTTAGTGTCGAATCAGTTATCTCGCTTCTCAAGTTGTGGCCGTACAACTGTGCATTCAAATTGCTAACATCCCCGTGATTCGATTTTTGTTTATATTTGATGGAATGTTCTTAGTAAGGCCTAAGTCACATTTGCTCTACGGCAGGATACGGCGGCCGTACGCCCTCTGAATTGACAGAAACGTGCGGCGGCCGCAGAGTTTCTGCGGTGGCCTCAGGGTGGCCCTACGCCGTTTGGATATCTTTTACAGGTCGTAGGGGTCGCCGTGGAATTATAACGCGGAGTTATAACTTTTTTCATTTATACGTTCGCCGTAGCAATTCGACAAGCCGAAAAAAAAAAAACTTGTTAAAAAAAAAAAAAATGAACCCACTCGTTACCGTCCGTCTGGCCGCATGTTCGTCTTAGGGCCCCCCTGCGGTCGTCTTGAGGCTACCTTGCATCTGCCTTGAAAATTATATGGCCGCCGCAGGGTCCCCTTTAGATCACTGTGCGACATCAAATCAAAGACCGTACGGCACCCGCACGTTTTCGGTCTCCACAATTTCTAAATACGCCGTACGGCTCCCCGAAAAAAAACATATGTGACTGCGACATTGTGTGACCGTGGAAATACTGCGCCGCCCGATAATTGCTAGTGGCCGTAGATTTTGGAGACCCCACGGCCGCCGTGGCAAATGTGACTTAGGCCTTAGTATGATCGCAATTTCCTTCGGTCGCTCAACACCCGCATGCTGCACGGCCGTACGGTGATCTGGAACTTCAAGCATCTGGGAGTTCTCGTGTCAAATCCGAATTGGTTTGCCGACTGAACGTGACATGTACTCGGACTCGCGCAGACCGATCCAATTACAGGTGTGCCCCAAGAATCAGTGCTGAATAGGGAAACAGAAATAACGTTTGTGTGCCGAAGACGTCGACATCAAAACGTGCTTCGGGAACCTGAAATTGCCTTTGCCACTGAGGTTGGACAGAGGTCATGTTTTCACCCCTGTTTGTTTGTGAGCAGGATATCTCAAAGCGTTATGGACGGATTCGGACAAAACTTGGTGGATGAGTTGTGGAGATGACAAGAACAAGTCGATTCGTTTTTGGTTTAGGTTCAGACGCACATCTGGCCTATCATTGTGAAACAAAGCATAAAATGTTCAGCTTGGCGGACTGAGTGCCGCTCGAGTTTCCCCAACATGACAAACCGATTACGAGTGCTCGGGGAAACAACAGCGACATTCATTTCTGATAAACGGGGTGTTGGCTTAACGCACCGATCACGGTGATCGTCGACAAGAGGGAGAACACGACCTTGGGCGAACGATTCAACCATTTTCAGCCTTTCCACGAGCCTCGACTCCATACACACCAAAATAAATTCTCGGAAACTTCCATCATGGATTGCACATTTTTTTTTTCATTTGTCTCCTTACGATCTCAAATGTTGACGTTCACGTCGGTTTCAGTGTGCACCGAAATGTCGGGATCGGATTTGCATTTTCTCGGGTGAAATGCTTCAAAGAATTCTCAATCATTAAAACGTTTGGAGGGGTTGATCTTGGAAGAGAAATGATGCGGAAATCTCAACGGACATTATTATTTGTTGTTTTTTTTTTTTTTTTCCGGCCCACAACACTCATATGGTGCACATGCAAAAGCAACATTCCATTATGATTACTCCTATTCAACAGCTTTGAGCTCTCAAACCATTCGATTCAAAAACTGTAACAAAAATTATGTAATTATGTAATCATGATTACTCTCGCTCTTTCACGAGTCTCGATTTATGCGTGAAATGTTGTTTTTTTTTTTTTTTTGTAAACATCCGCGGAGGTGTCTTTCAGGGCAGCGACATCGTTATACGAATGCTGTGGAACAGTAGTTTGAGGACGAGGAGAAAAGCTTCTACAAACAGGGATTTTAAATGTTCCGTAAACTTTGGAGGAAGTGCTGACCATATGGAATGCTTTATTGAATAAATCCACTCAAACCTTCATTTCATCCATTTCTTGCTCGAACCTCAAAAACTACCAATAATAAATAAATAAATAAATAAAACAAAACGTCAAGCTCGATTTCAAAAAGTAGTCAATCCTCACACCACATAAAGCGAGATGATTTTTGAAAGGCATTAAACGAAACAATATCATGTTGTAATGAAGTGTCACATGGGGAGGGAGAAGAAGAGCTGAGAGTTAACACTTACGTCGAGAAGCACCCACAAGCCAGTGCAGAAGGCGATGATGTAGAACGTAAAACGCCAGCTGTCATGGCAGGAGGGGTACGGGAAACGAAGGTTATTGTACCATTGGACGCCAAGTCGTGTCGTAGATCCAAAAATCATTTTCTCATATCAGCATTTGCACACAACAAAAACAAAACAAAAACAAATCTGTCTGCACTTCCTCACCTTGAGGCCGACGTTTTCCCTTCCGCGGGCTAGCAAGCCAAACAATGTGAACAGCCGGCAACCAGAATAATGTCACACAAGCAATTTTATCACACCACGTACTTGTATATTCAATTCTGCCCAATAAAATCGATCTACAGACAAGGTCGAGCAAGATGATAGAAACTTAAAATTAAAACAAATACGGCAACATAACGTCACCTGACAAAACATGATGCTCGAAAGTTAACACACACACATATATATATATATATATATATATATATATATATATATATATATATATATATATATATATATATATATATATATATATATATATATATATATATATATATATATATATATATATATTGTTGCGGGCCAGGGGTCGGGTGAGAAGACCACCGGGGGGTGGGGAAGCTATCTCGGGTTCCCACCAGACTCCTCGGAATTGCAGGCCGTCGCACACAGATAATTGTGTGACGCAGCGGTTGCCAACCGACCGTGAACGTCAATAACAACCACGTGACTTAGGGTCCTTTGTCTAGTTTATCCAGGTCAGGTCAGGTATGGGAGCATGTGCCAGAACAGTGCGTTGCTGCGTCCACTTTCCGCCGGTACTCCAGGGGCCTCCGTCTGGCCTTCCCCCAGGCAGATGCCAGGCCCATCCCCATCTCCTTGAGATGATGGTCAACCTGCTGCAACCACGAGGCACGTGGTCGGCCCATTGGCCTCCTCCCCTCACGAGACTCCCTCGCTGAGAGAATCTGGTGAGCAGGATCAGCATCAGGAAAACGAGCCACATGTCCATAGAGCTGCAACTGACGCTCACGGACTATGCAGGTAACATATCTCATTTGAGTCTCTCTCAGCAACCGCTCGTTGGACACAAAATCTGACCAGCGATAGCCAAGGATTCTCCGAAGAGACCTGATACCAAAGGAATTAAGTTTCCGTCTCAGATCCTTGGTCAGAGTCCAAGTCTCACATCCATAGAGCAAGACTGCAAGCATCAAGGACCTGAAGACTCGGACTTTCGTCCTCCCGCACAGATACCGGCAGCGCCACACCCCATGATCCAGTGAATCCATGACTCCCCAGGCCCAACCCAGACGTCTATTGACCTCTGACTCACAGCCAGCAGAGACATGAATATCACTGCCAAGGTAAGTGAATCTCTCCACAACCTCAACATCCTCACCACAAACAGACAAGACAGCAGCATCCAAGATGTCATTAAAAGCCTGGATCTTAGTTTTGACCCAAGAAACCCATAATCCCAGCAGCTCTGACTTCTCATTCAGCACCTCGAGGGCTCCCAAAAGGATATCTAAAGTCTCCGCAAAGATGACTGCATCATTTGCAAAACAAGGTGCGAGATCTTGACATTCCCAAACGATGCACTGCAGCTTGATCTTTCCAACATCCTCCCCCAGAATCCAGTCCATACAAGTGCTGAAAAGTGTGGGGGCCAGTACACACCCATGATGAACTCCAGTAACAACTGAAAATAAGTCAGAGGTGGTACCACCACACTTCACAGTACTCTCAGTACCAGAGTCGAGTTCAGACATCAGATCGATCAGTTTTGGTGTCACCCCACGAAGACCAAGAATCCTCCAGAGGGCATCCCTGATTCACTGAATCGAACGCTTTACAGAGATCAACATAAGCTGCAAGCAGCCTCTGCTGAAACTCTCATCTGCGTTCAGTGAGGACCCAAATAGCAAGGATACGGTCAGTCGTTGACCTCTTTGGTGTAAAGCCTGACTGCTCTGGACGCTGGTGCTCAAGCAGATGGTGGCGAACCCTATCAAGAATTATCCGAGCAAAGACCTTGCCCGGCAATGAGAGCAGCGTCACCCCTCGGTAGTTGGTGCAGTCTTGGCGATCACCCTTCCCTTTCCAGAGAGGGACAACAAGGCCCCTCTTCCAGTCAGTTTGGATGATGCCTGTGTTCCAGGCAGAGCACAAAACTGCATGCAACGACACGAGTGCAGCATTTCCACCAGCCTTGAGAAGTTCAGCATGGATGCCACAGATCCCTGGAGCTTTACCACATTTCAACCGGTTCAACGCAGCCCTTGTTTCCACAAGCAAAGGTGGACCACAGTTGATTGGAGGGTCAGCAACAGGGATTGTAACACCCTTGACGTCCAACTCGACAGCTGGTGGATCAGCCTGGTACAACCGCTCAAAGTAACCGGCCCAGCGGGCCTTCACTTCAGACTCCTCTGTCAAGAGCCTACCACTCTCTGCTCTAACTGCAGTGCTCCGAGAGATGGGCTTGGATGAACGCAATGCGCGAATTCCCCTGTAAGCGGGACGAGAATCATCTGTCCACAGGTGATGCTCTACCCGAGAATCACCTGTCCACAGGTGATGCTCTACCCCCTCACAGATTCCTCACACATAGGCCTCCTTGTCCACCCTTAGTGCACACACAGTTTTACACCTCAGCTCCCTGAACAGCTCAGCTCTGCCATTCAGCCTGGCCCTGCAACTCTGGTCAATGGTATCCAGTGTCCCTTGAGACAAAATTCTTCGTTGCCCAACAGTGAGTTCCAAGACATCCACCGGCAACATCAAGGACGGTGGTCTTGAAGGCACTCAACTCTTCAGGACCTCCCAAATGTCCACTCAGCCTGTTCACAAACTCCTCAGCTACTCTCTCATCTTTGAGCTTGCCAACATCCAGCCTCTGCTGGGATGGTACCATTCTCCAGGATTTAAGGTGCAGCTTTCGAGTTACTACAACAAGCCGGTGGTCAGTATTGAGGAACTGAGCACTCCGGTAGACCCTGCAGTTCTGGATCATCCTCCAGTGACCATCAACGAGGACATGGTCAATCTCCTTTGCCACACCGCCAGCGTTGGAATACCAAATCCAGCGATGAGCTTGTGGGCACTGAAACCATGAACCAGCCACCCTAAGTCCATGACTTCTTGCAAAGTCAAGGAACTTAGTGCTATTCTGGTTCATAGTTCCAGACCCATGGGGACCAACACATGTCTCATAACCATCCCTATCAGTTCCAGTCGATGCATTGAAATCCCCCAAGACAAGAAGTGTATCTTGTCTGGGGCACTGATCAACCACAGACTCGAGCGTGGCGTAGAATGTGTCCTTCACGGTGAGGTCACTCGCCTCAGTCGGAGCATAGACAGAGACCAGGGAAATGACACCAAAGGAGTGACGAATCCTTAGTCTCATAATACGCTCGTTGATCGGTGTTACCGCAATTATCATTGGGGTCAGCTTATTGGACACAGCTACAGCAACTCCTTGAGTATGGTAACCATCAGAGCGACCAGACCAATAGTAGGTGTAACCACCCACCATTATCTCGCCGCAATCCGGTCTCCGAACCTCAGATTGCTGCAATACCGATGTCCAAACGCTTGAGCTCAGATGATAACAGAGACAGGTGATCATCCTCTCTTAGGGATAGGACATTCCAGGCACCCACCCGAAGGGACCGCCTCAGGTTAACCCAAGGAGACCGCCGTCTGGTGGACGACACCTCACGCCGTCTGGTTGACAACCTTCTAGTTTATCCGGTGACCTAAAAATAATCACGTTATCTAATTACTGGGGGACGCGCCCTCAGTACGCCTTGTCCGAACCGGATCACTTTACCGGATCGGATGCAGCCGAGCGACACTGCCAAGGACGTACCGGCTAAAAGGAACGGATCGTTGGGAATAAAGTCCCGGCTGGGTTAGGATACGGACCATGCTGGATCAATGAAAGAACAGACAAAAACGAGCTGGGAACATTTCTACAAAAGGATTTATTACAGACAGGCGAGGAAAGACATGTGGCACAATCAATAGTTTTTATTGTGTGTGAGATCGCAAGAAATGTGAGAGGTGCGACAATAACACAAGCAACTTAATAAAGCAGACAGAGCAGAGTTATCCCGATGTAATTCTTCTACACTCTTAACTTAAACGAGGACAGGTGCCATGACACACACACACACACACACACACACACACACACACACACACACACACACACACACACACACACACACACACACACTATTGTTTTTGGTACAGAAATATTTTGAGGCCACAATGTAATAATATAGATTACGATTTGCACTTTATAAATGAAGATTAAAAACAATAACTCGAAAGACCATTTATAGATTGCAGACGCTCGCCAGGACTTGTTTTGTGTGGCAAACAACTGGAAGGATGTACAACACTGCCTTCAGAAAGTATTCACACCCCTTACCTCGACTTTTGTCCCATTTTGTTGCGTTACAGCCTGAATTTAAAATGAATTAAATTTAAATTTTTATCACCGATCCACACAAAATACCCACCAATGTTCATCATCCACCAGTGTTCCCAGGCAGGTTCCACGCCTCTATCCAACTGGCAGGTTCCACACCTCTCTCCACAAATATTCACTCAGCAGGTTCCATAGCCCTATCCATCAACATTCACCTCACAGGTTCCACAGCTCCATACACCAACATTCGCCAAGGAGGTTCCATACTTCTATCCACCAACATTCACCTGGCCTCGCAGAATTTCTTTGTGACATTTGAACGATCCTGGTTGCGCCTCTGGCGAAACCAACGCTCAACCCTCCTCAATGGCCAGTCACAGCGTTTGGCCAATCCTTGAAGCTCCATCTGAAAAAAGAAAAAGAAAAAAAAAAGTCGAATGAGCAAAACGAAATTACCAAATGATGTGGTAAAGAATGGGAAGAGGGTACATGTAGCAACATACAAACCTGAATTGGTTGTCTCCGCAATTGATACACCCTCTCCAATTCAGCATTTGGAATGGCTCGACGTTTCACTTTCTCTTTCACCCCCAAGGCCCGCCCCAAGGGGATAGCCACGGTCCTATAAAACGTCACGGCACACCAAGTGAGCTCTCGTCACAGTAAATGAATAAGTAAAAAAAAAAAAGAGACATAAAATATCAAAGCCAACATTGTTTTAGTAATTTTGCTGCACGGAGTTAAACGGCTCGCCCATATTTATGTGCAACTAAAATGGCCACCAGTCGGCCATCTTTGATCAGATCACAAAACAAAGTTAGATGCAAGTATATGCCGTTGTATACCGTGCTTGTGCCAAGTTTGAACAAAATCAGACATGTATGTCGGAGACACAATTAAGTAACAAAATGGCCGCCAGTCAACCATCTTGGATCTGATCTCAAAAAAAAAAAAATAATAATTACGTGCATATGTATACCATCGTGTGTTGTCTGCCAAGTATGAAATAAAATCGGTCAACACACATCCGAGATATGGTAGCGGACACACACGCACATCGAGACCAAATCCATAAGCCCCCGTTTTCGGACCAAGTCCAACAGGGGCTAATAAACCACACACCTGTACAAATTACACAGCACATAATCCACATAAGGTTATGCACACAGCACATCCGACGTAATAAACACACTTGTTAATTTAATGGATGTGGGGGACATTAAATACTCAATGTGCCGGTACTACTTCGGCCACGTTCAACATTCCTC
This sequence comes from Eptatretus burgeri, assembly GCF_056783735.1. Taxonomy (NCBI): domain Eukaryota; kingdom Metazoa; phylum Chordata; class Myxini; order Myxiniformes; family Myxinidae; genus Eptatretus; species Eptatretus burgeri. The sequence continues at coordinate 96,783,843 of NC_140971.1, forward strand.
GTCGCCAGCGTTTGTTTGGTCATCCCCACTTGTTGCAGTCTCTGTGCTCTCAAGATATTCCGACTGGTAATGCGAAGAGTAGTTTTGTTTTCAATTTGTTGACATCTCTTCACAGTGAGGTAACGTGTTGTGCTTTCAACGAGGCGGGCACTCACCACAATTTGAATGGAGTAACCAACATCAAAAACAAAATCAATGGTCTGCGGTCGACGTTCGGGCCGATCAAACGTTCAGGTGCAAAAAAAAAATAAAAAAAATCACTATTTCAGATGGAGAAATATATTCTTCCTGGTGTCCCACGATAACACTCTTCCTGGAGGATGTCCATTACAAAATGACATCCAAGTCCAAAGGTTTCTCGCTCACGACTAACTCAACAACTTCGTGAAGTTTCATGAAGATCAGTTTAAAATTACGACCTGTAGAAGGTTGACACACAGACAGACACAATCACAAACCAGACCAACTAATATATTTGTGAATCTTCGATTTCGCAAGTAACAGACAGACAGACAAGAGTGAAAACACAACCTCCATCCACCTTCGGTGGCGGAGGTAATTAACCCCCAAAAAACACGTACGTGTCACCGAGTCAACGAATGAATGGGAACCTTAATTATATAATCACTTCAGTCCTCCGACATTCCACAGTAGATAGACAGGCTATGGAAAGACAGGACAGAAATACCGCTAACTGCGTCCAACCGGACCCAAGTGGAGACACGGGCAGGCAGTGAACAGTTTGTGGCCATGGATCGAAGCCGGCACGAAGGGGACGGTGGGCACGGCTTGAGGCTGCAGAAGCAAAGGCTCGTTTTTGGGTAGAAAACCCCAAGGCAACTCGCGCGCAGGTTTTTCAGCAGGTTCTGCATGCATCTCCTATCCCACGTGCCTCACAACCCACCTTTATAGCTTCTGGCCCCCACCCACATGAGTGACACACTTAGCCCCTCCCCACTTGGCCACAATTGGTCTGGGGCCTAGTCTAGTGGTGGGGCGAACCCTTCCCTGACCTTTCACCCAGGTGGTACTAGTGCTAAGGGACCGATCGGAAAGGTGGGAGCAGCTTTTCCTGCCTAAATTCATGCCTGATGGCCTGTCAGAATGCTACAAAGACAGATTCCAAAGGTAAGAACGTTAAAAGGGGGTTTCAGGGATGGTGGTTTTAGACACACCTTGTGGGCAGGTAGACGGCATCTTTCAAAACATAAAATGACACGTATCTTATATCACAATGAAATTACCTCTACACTTACTCGAGGGAGATAACAACCCTTTATTTAATCAAAACATTTTTATACACCACATGATCTACCCTTGAATATGACAATTTGGGAGGAAAGAACCAACAGCTTGAAATCTATTACTACCACCAATACCAGTTTAACTGGTCATAACGGCCATGCTTAATCCCACAATCCTGTGCTGTCAGCCGTGGCGGAATTTTTCTGAAAGATTTTCATGAACAAGCCGGCCAGGCCTGACAGACATCTTCCTGTCGCCGATTTAGCCTGGGATATGAAATTTAGCCAGGATGCCGGGAATAACCAGCGTACTCTGAAGGACAATGTGCGTGGGATCGTGGGATTTACAACAGCCATTGGTGTTTAATATCCACCTGCCACCATCTGATGCTCGCAGATAGGACACTCAGCTTAATGTGCATCTGAGGGACGGCGCATTTTGAAACCGTCTACAAAGCACCATTCTGCAGTTCGTCGCCAAGTCAGGAATCAAACCCACACTAAACACCTCCAAGGTAAGTAAAGCTCCCCATGCACATTACTGTCAATCATCAAAATCAAAAATAAAATAAATAAAATCAGAATCCTGGAAGGTACAAGTCAAATCAATACAGGTAACAGGTTGTGGTCAAGGTTTACCTGTCAAAGATGAATCTCAACGTGATGAAAGCAAGAGCGAATGGCAGTGCACAAAGTAGCTGGTGACACTGGGGTGGCATGATGTTCAACTCTGGTTTCTCTTCCAGATCCTTCCACGTCAGGTTTCTCGGCAACCACAGGCGCTCGTCCCATGCCGACTCGTACAGCCACGCTGCCATGCTGTACGGGATGACACCACGTCCCGAAGAGTGAGCACAGTTTCATTGCAAGCTATTCAACGTCGCGAAGTCGACAAAGGCCGCATCGCTCGCCACGGTGGCGAAACGGTAGTTTGACAATCTAACTTTATGCAAAGCTTACACGTGTGGAGTTATTTTGCATGATCCTTTTGGGGTTTTTTTTTGTAAAAAAAAACTGCAATTATTTTTTTAGACTTTAAGCACGTCCTCCATAGTCTTCAATAAAAGAGAACAACCAACCATCATAGGTAGGAAGTTAAAATAGGGGGAAAAATAATAAAATTAAATCACCAGCTTTGACCACTGTGGCTTTTTCACCATCAAAGCTTGAAGGTGTGTTCTCGACTTCCAAGAATTCGTTTGCCCAAATATTTTGGGAAAACACACAAAAATGACAGATTCAACAAAACACATGAGGAAGGTACAATCATACGAACCCTGTTGGGATCTTAAAGGTGATGTACACGGACATTCGTAGACAATCCGGACAAACACATTGATGTTGTGCATGGATTTTCGAGCCTGGGTTAGGATGGGAAAACCATGGAGGACAACCCGGCTGCTATCTGGGAGTTTGGGAAAACCAAAACAATTCTGATTCATCAGGCATTACATGAGAAGTTGGTGATGCGACTTGGAACGGAGCAAAGATGTACGACGGTTACAAGGCACGGTAAAGGAAAGCGAGTGGTCGGAGGACGGGTGACGAGAGGTGAACAAGATGGGAATCGTCCAGACGATGTTAATCCGCATCAAAAACAACACGAGACGTCATGGCACCACACCCTGCAGAAAGTAACACCAATACTTCCACAACCACAACTTCAGGAAAGAACACAAGGAAAAGAAATTTAAAATGGTGGCTTTGACAAGTCGGCTCAAGTACACCGACTTCGCCTGAGCACATCGAACGGCCTCATTAAAGTTTGGGACGAACTAAAAATGTGACGCAGCCTGAACACGACGACGGTCCTAAACACACGACGATCACCGACCATTCGGGGACAGAACAACATGTACAGTCCACATCGATTCATCTCCACTCGGACTACCGGCCACCACCTTGGCAGTGTGTGCTAATGGAGTTGCAGCATTTTAAAGCTTTCCTTTAAAAAAGAAAAAGATGCCATTTTAATGTCTCTGACATGGTTGAGGTCTTCCTGAATAAAGTGTTGCTACTGAGCAATTTCATGAATTGCGCTTCCGCTGCGCAGGAGACGGGTTGTCGAGGAGAGCATACAGCTCTGTCACACAAACACAATGCCTGATCCAGAATAACATATCAGGCCCAATCAATTTTTTTTTTAATATCAACCTAGAGGCCTATATCGTTTTTGGCCACATCTCTCAATGGTGAAGTTTAAATTAAAAAAAAAATATTCTCATATCCAGATCTTCACCAAAATCGAATCAGTTCATCCTCGTCGCACACCCAACCTGCCCCAAAATTTCATCCGAATCATTCCTCAACTTGTTAAAATATCCTGCAGACAGACAGACAAACAAACAGATAGAGACAGACAAGGGTGAAAGTAATCCACTGGCACACCTGCAAACATTTCAACCTTCCAGTCTCAGAACAATCATGGAAACACAAACCAAATCCGATCCTTGAAAATGAACATATAATGCTCACGCATGACAAGATGATCCCGTCAAGTGAGGACTTTGCAAACAAAGCGTTGCGTCCGGACATGGTGCTCAAAGACAAAAAGGGGAAAGTCGGCAATGTTGATCCGAGGTTTCACTTCCCAATGACTTTGGACTAGATGAAACAGAAATCAGGAAAATACAAGGATCTGAAAAATGAGGGCAAGATGATTTGGAAATTGAAGAAAGCTGAAATTGTACCAGTGATAGTTGGAGCTTCAGGAATGATAAAGGAAACCCTTACCGAGTGCATAAAAATCATTCCAGGGAATGCCACGACAAATGAGCTACAAGTGGAAGCTGTCAGAGGTTCAGTGAAGATTCTGAAAAAGAGTCCTTGGAACGAGGCAATGAGAACGGAGTTTCACAGTTTGCTTCATTAATCATGATCCTTTTCCAAAAAGGAAGTGGAGATTTTGAGTTCTGGGAGACCTTCCTCCCTCCTCCTGAAACCCACAAATGGAGATAACAACCAACGGGTGAAAACACAATCTCCTCCCACCTTGGGTGACGGAGGTAACAAGGACTGTGTATCTCAACACTGCAGCTATTGGAATAATTTGCCATTTCACATCACACTATCGACAGAAATGAAGACGTTTAAATTCCATGACAGTACATTGCGAATGTGCCCTCTGAGCTCGCGATCCCGAGCTCGAATCTCGACCGGGTATAAACTCCCACTCCGGTGTTTCGCAGGCAGGTCGATTTTATCAATGTGTGCGCCGTCCCTCGGATGGATGGTGAAGCGGGCGTCCCGCCTGCCAGTCATAGTTGGTGGATACTCGAATGGCTCAACCATCCCAGCAAGGTGGTACTCATTTCGCCGACCTCAAAAGGATGACAGGCTGAGTCATAAGGTATTGGACCATCTGAAATGATACCTGCAGAGGCCACAATCTTGACATTCAAAATGGCTACCTGAAAATACATTTTGTTTTAATCACAACTCAGCTTCCAATTAAGAGATCAGAATGTTTTTGGTGTCAATACTTATTTTGTTCAGAGGTGTATCAGGTGCTAATCAGGTGTGTGTGTGTGTGTGTGTGTGTGTGTGTGTGTGTGTGTGTGTGTGTGTGTGTGTGTGTGTGTGTGTGTGTGTGATGGGGGGGGGGGCTTAGTACAAGTTCAATAATGATGTCATAACTGTCCTTATAAAGCCTTTGACGACCCACACCCGCTCTCTTCCGGAATCTGCACACAAACTGTTTAAATTTTCTTTTCTGTGGATGAACAATTATATTTTATTAGATACTAGTAAATACCACCTGTCGCTTCGTTGATGAGAATACTGAGAGGGGGTTAAAAAAAAATTAGGGGGATAGAGAAAGGGAGGGGGAGAGTGAGAATGGGTGGTGGAGCGAGGAGGGAGGGAGAGTGAGGGGGGTGGGGGAAGGGAAGGCAGTGAGAGGTGGAGCATTAATTACGATTCATACAGTCTCGTCAAAATGAACAGTGAAGATGGAAACAAAAATAATATCTGAAATACATTTTCTTCCAGTCATACACCGCCAGGAGACAAACACCGCCCGGACATAACCACCGTCCAGGAATGTCCAGACAGGGAGAGAGACAGACAGACAGAGAGACAGAGACAGACAGAGAGACAGAGAGAGTGCATAAAAAGTTTATATCAACCTTGAACAACCCTCGTTTATATCAGCTTCTTATCTGCTACTTTTGGTGTGTATAGTCAGGCAAAATAATAATCTATAGAATACGTGTGTGTGTGTGTGTGTGTGTGTGTGTGTGTGTGTGTGTGTGTGTGTGTGTGTGTGTGTGTGTGTGTTTCATGTCTGGCTTCATTCTTGTGTCGACGGTGCAGTAAATGGTCTTTATTTTGATTAGGGTTGGGGAAGATGAGGGTGAGGACTTGGGGTTTGGGAGGCGTGGGAATTGATGACAGGGCTTGAAACGGAGTGGGGGTGGGGAAGAGTTGAGGATGTGAAGTCACATTTTACAATGCGTGGATGTTCTGCAGGTCCCTGCTGGTTACACTTGAATACTGTGGTGGAGCCCCCTTGTATATGTCTAACGTTCGTTAATTACCTCCGCCACCGAAATTCACCCATTTGTCGGTGAGCAGGATATTCCAAAACATCAGGAATGGAGTCGGATGAAACTTGGTGGACAGGTTGGGTGTGTGACAAGGATGAACCAATTAGATAGCAGTGAAGATCCGGATTCGGATCCGAGAATGTTCTTCATTTAAAAAAAAAAGTGATTCTTCACCATCGAGAGACGGGGCCAAAAACAATAGATATAGCACGAGATCTGAAAAAGTTGTGGACGAGTTACGACAAAACTTGGTGGACGAGTTGGTTCGGTGACGACGAGAACAAGCAGATTTACATTTTGCTTTAAGGTCCCGATCCAGAACCGGTCTATCGGTGGCATCCAAAATGTAAACCGTTCATCCTGGCGGAGGTATGCTCTCGACCGAGTGTCGTTGTAGTTCAAGACTGTGAAACAAATTGTTCAAGTTAATAATAATAATAATAATAATGTGATTAACCCATGTAAATAAAGAAATAAACAAAGATTTGAAATGCTCCAGAAGATAAACACTTGAAGGGGAGACGAGCAATTCTAAATCACTCGGTTCAAGGATAAATTCCAAAAGAAAAACAAAAAACACCTGTAAAGACAAAAAATACAAATCTGGAACCGTTGTACCAAGTTCGAGCACTCAGAGTTTGGATGAAGGTTCGCGATGGGCCAAGTGGAAGGTGCGAGTTTGAAAGGATAGATTGAATGAATAACGGATTAAACAAGGTAATGTACATGTAAACTATAGGCACGCTATGTAAACCAGACACCAATCAGAGAACGCTTGCGCCCCGTGCCCTCGATGAGAGCCGTGATTTTCTTCACCTGCCGAGCAGCACACCACCGGCTGTTTTGGTAGAGATTTAGAGATCAGAGAAAGAGGAGAGCTTGCGGTACGAGTAGCTGTCCGTTCGGCGAGCTGAGAAACGTCTCCAAGTCTCTCGTTGTGCCGAGGCACAGCCCTTTCTCTCAGGTCCTATTCCAAGTATTTTTGACTTATTTTCGAACCTTTGTGAGCCCAATTCAGGTGACGATCCTTCTCCGAGACACGTGACACACTTTGTTTTGGCCCAAACACCATTCTTTCCTGTGGTTTCTACGCATGAGCACCAAGCATTCTGGGATGGATTGTGTCATTTCGACCTAACAGTCACATATTGGACAAACCGTCACACCACCCACAGCTTCTGTGCACAATTTGAGTTTTGAAGAAACCTTCCAGACAAACAACAACAATAGAGGCAATACCCCCTGGGTGCTCACCTGGTAGCAGCTGGATAAGAAAACTAGGGAACCACTGGTAGGCATCGGTAACTCACAAAACAGGTGATGAAGGTTGTTGTAAAGTTTCATTGAAATTGTTTGTGTAGTTTCACAGAAGTTGCAAGTATTTGTGGACAGACGGACAAACGCCGCACCATCCCATAAGCTCCCCGGAACTGCGTTCCAGGTGAGCCAATGATATAAATATAGAAAAACATTGAAACAATATGTGAAAGTCCAGATGTAGGGAAAATAAACACACATTTCACATTCAAGGTGTACAACAGGTCCCAAGATGTGTTGTTTCACAATTTACTAACACTCAATTCTGACAAACTGAAGTGTGGCCTTAATATGTAGTGGGGGGGGGGGGGGGGGAAGGAGCGAGAAGCAGTGCGCAAAGAGTGAACCCCACAAACAGGGCTTATATGGGAAATTTGATGTATATCAAGATCAGAAGCTTGGAAGTTAAAAGGAAACTAAATAAATAGGTAGTGTATTAAAAAAAAAGGGGGGTGGGGGTAAGGGAGAAGATTCCTCAGGAAGTGAAAGTTGGTGGAGGTTCATTACAGGGAGTGAAATGTCATGTGATGGAAAGTAGGAAAAGTTGTAAGGATTGATGTTGAGCATACATGACAGGATTTGCACCCCTCTCCATTGGTACACAACCCCCTCCACAAAGTATATATATATATATATATATATATATATATATATATATATATATATATATATATATATATATATATATGTAAACGCACACACACACACACAAACACACACTGCAATGAGAACAACTCAAAAGGAAGGTTCCCGTTTCGAGCATCAAGCTAAAAATTTGCAATTTGGACTGCTGAGCCGTTTGGCATGCAGATCAGTTGTATACAACACCATGGAACAGGGATTCCAAACCTGCGGTCCACAGACCAGACACAATTCATGGGGGAGGGGGAGGTGGGGGGGGAGAAAACAACAAAAAACAAACAATAAAAGTGGTAAAATTAGCCTCCCCAAAAGCTGAATGACGTCACACACTGCAACATGACGCCTGTCAGAAGCAACCATTGATTGAAAGCCGTGGTTCTTCACGGCTGTGTCATACTTTCATCACTATGTCACTACGATATTTACACATGGTGGGCCACAACACCTTTTGGAGGTCCGGAAGGAGCCCACACATCTATAAACTTCGGGAACCACTCACCGTCTTAAAGTATGGAAATCATGCTCAAAAACAAACAAGACGACGACGACGTCGACGTCGTGCAGAGCACGATACTTGCGAAATCCATACAACAAATTAGATTTTAAAAATAGTTGGTGGTTGAATTCAATGACCAAATATGTAAATCCTCTTCAAATTTCAAGTCGATCGGATGAAAATTGAGGATTTTATAAATTTGACAAAGTTGACCTTTGGCCTCGATGTTGACCTTTTGACCTCAGAAACAAAAGGATTCTTGCTTGTAACAAACTCTACCATGTGGTGAAGTTTGGCGAAGATCGGTTTTAAATTGTGACCCGTCGGCGATTGACAAACAGAATAACAAACAATACACTGGGAAAAAATAATAATAATAATTATATAAACCTTACATTTTTCACAAGTCAAAAAAAAGGAATAAAATAATTATTCCCAGAGCAGCACATTTTGGGAAATCAGCCGAGCACGGTTTTTATTTCCAAACACCATGACCTGGGACTACGTCAGCCATTGACGTCCTAACTCCGGCTTACAACGTGCCAGGAAAACATGGAGCAAGACCGCCGGTGTGAGGTCAAGGGCCAGGTAAAAGTTCAGCTTGTCCATTCTTTTACTGCCCTCATGTACGCTCGATGATGCCAAACAGTCCTCATGCAGACGACGAACAAATCAAACAAACATTCCCAACTGTGCAGCTCGGCATCTCGCAAAGGCCTCGATAAGCAGCAAAAGAAAACATTTCACAAATAACACAAATCAAACTCCCCGTGCAGCGTCAAGAAACTCAAGAACCGTTTACCTCCTTTATACACCTATGCAAACCTTGCGGTGGAGTTTCGAACCACCTAATGGTGAGCATGCCGGCGGGTCCACGCCATTTCCTCACCACATCGATTGTCTCGGCTCTGTAAGCCAAACGGCATTTCCACACAGGTGATGACATGCAATAGGATACAGTACGTCGAGGACACAACCGCAAGCAGCCTGGCCAATGAGTAGCTAATGTAACACAAGCATCTTTGAGTCAACAAGCGAAACCACCACCACCCCCACCATTCGATAGATTATTGAAACAAAGTGCTCGGCAAGTTCCCATGTTTGTACACCGAGCAGAACCACGGCCGCTGTACCTTGCAGAAGCCGCAGCCTCCTGCCCAGCTGCCGACTGCAGGGAAAGTGAGATGATGAAAACCAGAAACAGCAACACAATTGACATTTGATCACGGTATTTAAGTGGTCAGAAAAATTTGCAAAGACAACCATGTTGTTACTTTTTAATAGCCTTTTGTTATCAAGCACCAGCTCTTACACAACCACAGGTTGATGATGTCGATGTTGATGTACCGTACTCTTTAGAGGGCATTGGTGCTTCCGAAGCCGCTTCTTGGTGAGGGTTATACCGGGTGGCTTGTCATTGCCTTCCCAGTGTTGTTCGGCTGTGCTCTGTACTTTGTACTTTTAAACGCTGAGCGTCGAGCAACCGAAACCAACCCTCGTACCATTCTCAAAGTGTACATGGTATGACTTGACCAGGCTTTGAACTACCGACCTACCAGACTCGGAGCGAACGCTCTGCCAACCGACGTCAGCAGATCGGACGCTCGTTCAACGTCCGTCTGAGTGACGGCACACACGTGGGTGAATCATCCTGCTTGTGAACCCCCAGGATGACAGCTTATAGCTGGGTCGGGATTCAAACCCAGGCTAGACAGCTTCGAGGCGAGTGCGCACGCCTCTAGGGCAGGCCATACTGCCAGCACAGTGAAGCAACGTGATATGCTCGTTAAATTCCATCCGACATCGACAGGATATAACCAAATACATGAAAGCTGTGCCTGGGAATTTTGGGGGCAAGGTAGGACACCAAGCACAAAACAAACATCCACTCATTCCCCCAAAAAACAACAACAAACATGTGCATGGTGAAATGAAGGAAAAACAAAAAGAATAGAAGGCTTAAAAAAGTCATCGTCGTCAACATCTCGCAAACACCAAACTGGGTACTTGCAAGCCCTGATAAATTAATTATTGTTCTTCCACTGCATTCAAGTATCCAGGTACACTTCAAAAACTCTGACTCCATTCCCTGGAGCCCCAGGTGAACACAAAGCAGTGTTTATATTGCTCCGCAATTCTTGGATATGTACGGCAGGGACAAACCCTCCATCCATCCATCGGGACCATACTCTGTGCAGAGCGTTGGTGCTGCATAAGCAGTCTCCTTGGCTACCGGGCACAACCCTGGACGGGTCGCCACTCCGACACAGGATACCAGCATTCTGGCACTCATATTGCAGACCTCGGAAGGACGACAGGCCGAGTTAACCCCACCTGGTATTAATTCAACAGCTGAGCGGGATTTGTACTCAGGACCGAGGATCCAAAGCCCACCACCCGAACCCTTAAGCCAACACCAGGCTTATTTTGCTGTATTAAGTAATGTAAAATAAAGTACATTTTCATGAGTCATTAACATCATGGAATTTACCTTTAATAGTAAGGATGACAAGTCTGAAGACGACGATGGTTCACGAGTGGTATTTGACGATGTAGATTGTTTCAGAAGTCAAGGATGAGACAATGTGATAATGTTTGACCAAGTTATAAAAATGATTAACATGAAGTGGTACGAGTGACAGGTTATTAGCTGAAAAATGTCGAAAACCCAGTTTCGTTCAACAACTTTAAAAATTTGACCTTTGCATAACCTTTAAAAGGTCCAAAAACAATGTTGTGGACATTAAAATAAGGAAACAGGATGAGTGCTATAGCTTATTGGAGTTAGTTCGCCGAAGAAGGTCGAAAACCCGGTTCGATTCCCACAACTTTGAAAATTTGACCTTTGTGACCTTTAAAGCTCAAAGGTCAAAGACCTTTGGTGCAAAACTTCCTCTGGAACATTCCAGGAACAATATAATGTCATATAGGCTATATGGCATTTCGGACTCCTTGGATTATCCATACTATGATGAAATCAGCGTAAAAACAAACTTGAAGGGGGCGCCACGGGCAAGGTGTTCGAGATAGAGCAAAATGGTTTCAAGACTTTAGGTGGGGGGAATGACCTCAAGATTACGCATAAAAAAATATTGTCATCCTATCTCTCAAAGTTTGGGCGGTAGTTTGATTTTTTATGTCAAAATTCGAAATTTTCTAAGTTCGTGACCTTGTGACCTTGACCTTGACCTTCGGACGAAAAAAAAAAAATCGAGCTCCGTGGGGCTATGCAGGTGCCATTGGGCTAACCAAATACCGAAACCCGTCAGATTTGACAAACCCCCAAGGAGAAGATGCAAATTGAAACCGGCTACCCCCTAAAAAACACATGTTTTTGGGGCGTGGCTCCGCCCATAATTGGCGGACCACGCCCATTTTCAGGAAATCACAACGAGATCATGATATAAACCTCCCACCAAAATTTTATCAGGATCGGATCAAAACCCACGGAGCTATGCTCGGGACAGACAGACAGACAGACACACAACAATAACGAATATAGTGGCCACTTATTTTTTTCGTGAACCAATAAACTTGATCCAATGACGTGATCGTGATGTTGATGGAGATGATCGGTACATGCCTCTTCATCCCGATGCACGTGCCACACATCGATATGGTGCATGGTTCTTGGAAGTATTATTCAGGCCATTTGTTTGATGCAGTCTTCAAGTATACAATCCAATATAAAGAAAGGTTTAAAGGCAATACATGTATAAATATAAATAAATATATGATTTATTGCATGTTTAACCACCATCTTACCAAGTGTCCATTACACCACCCGATCCAACACATTACATTAGTTCTTTGTGCCTGTTGTATGTGTGCATTTTAACATCCTTAAAATCAAGAGGTTTCCTGTTTGGAACGATTTTCAATTTTGCGTGACTGTAGGCAGGCATACGACAATAATAATAATAATAATAATAATAATAATAATAATAATAATAATAGAAAGCATCTCGCTCGTCTCTACGCATGTGCGATCAGGTCAAATTCAGAGCCAAAGTCCGATAAAAGTAACCACTTCTCTTCCTATTGGTGTTCAAAATGTCACATTCCATTTAAATAAGTTGTTCCACGATCATAAAAACTCATTGGATGGACGAAGGAATAATTCCGGACGGGTCACCACTCCGACAGGATTGTTGTAGTAGGTCCCAGAAAATGTAGCCAAAATCCCCAACAGTCACTACAGAAAGAGAGAAGTTGCGCGAGGACCAGATTGCGTTGACTTCCCTGATCCACAAGAATGTTCCACCAATACTGGACCTGCTTTGCAATACAGAGATTGAACTCAAAATGCCTCCTGGATGGTTCGAAGTAGAATTTTTAAAAAGCCACAATAAATTGTCATCACCCCTTTTGTGAAATTGCAGTCAAGTGTCAATGGCAATGCAATTGGAGCACACGTCGTCAGGTCGAGTGCAAAAGAAAAAAAAACAACAAAACAAAAACGTTCATTTTGTTTTTCCACCATCATGGAAATTTGCCGTCAAGAAATCCCGGTCAATGAGACAAACCTCGATATATGATGTTCTCTCTCATCCAAATCCATCCTTTCAGTATCACGGCCCAAGATTGGCGTGACGGTTGGTCCTTTAATGGAGTAAGTTGATCCCATCCACTCACTTTGATGGAGGACCATATCACTCACCATGGTGGCACTGGCTCGTATGTCCATCACGGCCTCACAAGGTGAACACCATCAGTGCGACATAAAATTTGTGATTTTCCTCGATGAACTAAACCACAGTTAAGGTTTCAAGGTGAGGGCACTTCAATTTTCCACTGCCGAGCATGGTGCCATTTGCTTAACCTCAAGGTCAGTTTCCCTGATCACATGGAGGTCCCTCTGAGTAGAGTCAATTTCCCATGGCCTTAGATTTCATCTCAGCTCAGGTACACACCTGACTGCACCCTTAGTTGACTCACCCAGCAGAATCTCTCATGTGGCCATATTTACCACATGTGACATCCTGAAAAGACAACCTCTGAGACCATGAAACGGAGCCTCAAGAACCAGGTACACCTTCCATATATTACCTATGGCCAAACCTACAAACCCTGGACAATCTTGCTGTTGCATTGCTTACCTCTGAAGGACCATGGTGAAATTACCCGGTTGGTCAGTTAGTCCTATTAAGATTGTGGCAAACCCTTTTTCTTCTGCCTGGTATTCCAAATGGTGAGGTGCTACCCTCAGGTCAGATATGGGAGCATGTGCCAGAGCAACGCGTCGCTGCATCCATTTTCCACCGGTACTTTAGGGGCCTCCGTCAAGCCATCCCCATCTCCTGGAGATGTCGATCAACCTACTGCAACCACGAGGCACGTGGTCGGCCCGTTGGCCTCCTCCACTCACGAGATTCCCTCACTGACAGAATCTGGTGAGCAGGATCAGCGTCAGCAAAAAGAGCCACATGTCCATACAGCCACAACTGATGCTCACGGAATATACAGGTAACAAATCTCATCCAAGTCTCTTTCAGCAACCGCTCGTTGGACACAAAATCTGACCAGCAATAGCCAAGTAACCTACCAAGAGACCTGGTACCGAAGGAGTTAAGTCTCAGATCCCTGGACAGAGTCCAAGTCTCACAACCGATGAGCAAGACTGGAAACACCAAGAACTTAAATGCTCAGACTTTCGTCGTCCTGCATAGGTACCGACGGCACCACACCACATGATCCAGTGAGGCAATGACTCACCAGACGTCTTTCGACCTCTGGCTTGCCACCAGCAGAGACATGAATATCACTGCCAAGGTAAGTGAAACTCTCGGTGACCTCAACATCCTCGCCACAAACAGGAACTGACAAGATGGCAGCATCCAAGATGTCATTGAAAGCCTGGATCTTAGTTTTGACCCAGGAAACCCGTATTCCCAGCGGCTCAGACTCCTAATTCAGTACCTCGAGGGCCTCCATTAAGATGACTGCATCATCTGCAAAAATCAAGGTCAGAGATCTTGACATTCCCAAACGATGCACCACAGGTTTATCTCTCTGACATCCTCCCCAGAATCCAGTCCATACCAGTGCTGAAAAGTGTGGGGGGCCAGTACACACCCCTGACAAACTACAGTAAAATCTGGAAACAAGTCAGAGATGGTACCACCACATCTCACAGCACTCTCAGTACCAGAGTAGAGTTCAGACATCAGATCGATCAGTTTTGGTGACACCCCACGAAGACCAAGAATCCTCCAGAGGGCATCCCCGATTCACTGAATCGAACGCTTTGTGGAGGTAAACAGACTGTAAGCAGCCCCTGCCGAAACTCTCGTCTGCGTTCGGTGAGGTCCTGAAGAGCAAGGATAAGGTCATTCGTCGACCTCTTTGGTGAAAGCCTGACTGCTCTGGGCGCTGGTGCTCAAGCAGATGGTGGCAGCGAACCCTGTCAATAATTATCCGAGCAAAGACCTGCTCGGCACCGAGAGTAGCGTCACCCCTCGGTTGGTGTTGCAACTAACAAGGTAGGGAAGCACATATCACAGTTGTCATATGTGCTACTCTGCCTGGTCAGAATTATGGGATAAGGATAGAATGAGTCTTCACGAATCGAGCAAAATATATAACGAGTCTTCGCAAATCAGTCAACCTGACCGCACACTTAACCGTCCTGTGGATTCACTGCAACCCTGTCTCCTGACCTGCTGGCGCAGACATAAATCTCTCTGAAAGCTAAACTTCATGCTTCGGTCATCAGGTAGTGATGTACAATGCTGATGACGTGCCCTACATCTTGGGGGCAGTTCAGGAAGCGTGTCGTTTGAACAACATTCACAATGTTGCGATTGAGCTCGTACGAATTCACTTCGGACACTCGGTGCCAGAAAGGCGATTTAGAGCCACAATGTTTTCCAGGCTCACAGATTATGATTAGTAAATTACCAGGCCACCTCCCAGGGGGAAAGGAATTGATTGACTGACGCGTTTCTGACTCTCTGGTCATACCTGTTGAGAGATGGAGTTATATTTTCTAGAAAAAGATTTAAAAAAAAAAATAAAAAATAAAAAAACAGGAAAGGATGTGTACTTATTTTCCAAAATCAAAGTATACGGTTAAAAAAAGAAAAAACAAAACAAAAAACAATGTTATTTGAACAACTATATACGCCTTGCACCTTGAACCCAAGGACAAAGCTCATGGTCATACAGCCGAACCCATGAGGACAAAATGCATGATCAGACTTTCCTATTAAACAAATCAAACATTATCCCAAAGTGAAGGGATACACATAGTCCTAAGGCCAAAGTACACGGTCAAACAAAAACTCGTGGAACACGAGTATACTCGTGCACTTCACCCCGTAGGCCAAAGCACACGGTCAAAACAAACCCAAGGATACATCCCTGCCCGCAGGATCAACACGAATGGCCATTTGACAACTCCATCAGTTTCCAATCCACCACGTAGAACGGAGTTGCTCTCAGAGTTGGCCAACAAGCCGTCCTGAGTGGGAATACATGTCCAAGTCGCACCTCTTAACTGGAATGGTGACAACGAACCCTTGTGCCGCACGAGCACAGTTTGCGGAAAGGGTGATTGAATTTTTAAGCACCCCCTGGTCAACGATGGATACTTCAAAAAAGGCAATAACGCACCCTGTTTAGGTATCCATTAAAACAGTTCGAGAGATACATAAACATATAAAAATGAAACATTAAAGCCAGCCCAGTTGCAGCCTGCGAAGGAGGCACACGTACACCTGGAAGAGTTACGAATAGGTACGGGGTTACCAATAGCAATCAGGTTCAAGCAATTTCTTTACTTTTCTGTCTCTTTGCAATAAGACACTCCTCCGAGAGCAAACGCATCAGAGAAGCTTTTATGAATGGGCAAGGCAAAGGGCAGCATGCCAATACGACGACGACGACGACGACGACTCGAATGATAACCTCGTCTTGCCCGTTTGTCAAAAAGATACAGAATGTACAATTCATAGCGAAGAGAAGGTTTGTACAAAACTTGAGCCGACACGTGATTATTTGTTAATACAATATCTGAAAGAGGACCTGATCAGGTACAAAAAAAAAGAACACAAACAACAAGAAAAGGATATTCTGTGAACGATAACATGGGAACGGTGCCAGGGGTCGGGAGATGAACAGCAAATGCATTCCATGAAGGAGGTACAAAAAAGCACTATTTCAAACCATTGCTTTACTCGACCTTTAGCTCAGTTACCAAGCTACAAGTGCTGCACTTCAATTGGATCTCCAGTCCATCATTTATGAATGTCAAGCAGTGGAAGGGACGGAGAGAGATTGGGTGTGAGGCCACATTTGGAGATTGTGCACCCACGTACAAAACCAGCCTACCTGGAATTTGTTGAACAAGTTAAAAACTTTTCCTGTGGATACAACGTCCCCAATTACATCACAGTACCCCCCCCCCCCACTCATCACCCTCTTTCAAAAACAACAAACATGTCCTTGAATGCAAATGGCATGTCGAGTTCTCACGGGCCCAAAGACGATTAAAACGCCTTTTAAGGGGTTCTTTAAAAAGGACCAATTAAACCAACACAGCAAGAACTGGTAGGACACCATGAAATGAAGTAACCTTGACACTATAGTCAAAAAAACTCCCAATAAAGTGACACTGGGTGGGGCAAACCATATGAGAAACCACGTCTCGGGGTACCTCTGAGCCTGAGGTCCTGTCGTGAAACAGGTAATTCGTAACAAGTCTCTGCATGTGGACAGAAAATACATGAAGATGTACAAACAATCTCCCTTTCCCAAGGTAAACGACAACGGAAACTGACAAGGAAGTAAAAACATCTACAAAGTTATAAAATACACTACATAATGGGATGGATTTGTTACGAAGTGATGCAAACGGGGGCCAGGCAAGAATGCAGGTTGCTCTGCAGCACAAGAGAAAATTTTTTTTCCTTGCTTCCGAAGCAACATCACCCGTAGTCGTGAAAAGCTTGATGCTCTCAGTGACATCGCGTATTTGCAAGTACAATGAAACAGAGTTACAATTCCTCACGAGACGCAGAGCAATCGTCTCGTTCGTTTCGGATGAAGTACGAGTTCTGACCCACACCTGCTTCAAAGGTTACAAGGAAGCAATCAAAACCATTCTGCCTTCCGGACCTCAAAAAGGTGGGAAGCATCAATCCAGTTTTCTTGTGCTCGGAAATCTTGGAGGAAACGCGACTCGATGCGTTGCGCTCGATTCAAGTACGACTGCAAGGTAGGCCGTCAGGAAGCCATGGCTTTGGGAGAAACCTTGCACCCGTTTCCCCAACTTGGACCACTCACCATGCAAGCCGAACAATTCAAACCAATTTGCATAAATCTTCCAACAAGCGAAAACCGAATGAAACCAAAGCCCCAAACGATTACAGCAACACTATTTCAAGGCAAATCGTTGCAAGACGAATGGTGCAAGCAGGAAACAGCAGGCGTGTTCAGCACCACCACCAGCGGAGTAAACAGGAACAATTAATGCTCCAAGAATGGTGTAATGGTTGAAACCACACTTTGCTGGTGTAATGGTTCGAGTGTCCGCTCCGAGTCTGGGAGGTCGGTGGTTCGAACCCTAGCCAAGTCAGAGCAAACACTTTAAAATGGTTTGTGCCGCTTCCTTGCTCGACAATCAGCATTTAAAAAAAAGAACAGAGCACAGACAAACAGCCATAGGTTGGTAACAACAGCACAGATTTTGATTGGCCTTGTGGCCTGCTCCGACGTTGAAATTCCTGAAAAGCAGCGGTCCACATAACTGGTACTCAGGTACTCATGTGCGGTTAAAAATAAATGAATGAATAAATAAATAAATAAATAAATAAATAAATAAACGCGTATTTCAAAGGTGCGCAGAAAGCTCAAAAGCGTCTGATACCCGAGGCTTCATCAGCCGGTGTCGCTAAGATTCTTACATGCTAATTCTGATGTACTGTACTGTACTGCGATTTCGAAACTCTCAGCGCGCATGCGCATATCCCCCAGAACGCTCAGTGCGCATGCACAGATCCCCTTTAGCAACAACGGTGATCGGAGCACGTTAACATGACAGTGCATCGTGTGTGCGAGATAAGCATCACGACCTAAGAATGGTCACGAAGCTTCAAAAAAAATAATTAAAAAAGGCCAAAAATTCTTGGGAAAAGTACGTGAGAGAAAGGGCTGTGCCCCTGCACAACACGAAAGAGTTAGAGAACTTTCTCAGCTTTCCCCAAAAAGTTAATATTGTGCAGCTTGCCGTTCTGCGAGTTCCTGACGAGGTGGGCTGGTGCAAGGCCCGAAGGATCATGGAGCAGAGGCAGAGCGTGCTACCAAAACACCCGACGGACCGCTACTCATGAATGCACTTCGAACCTTAACGCGAGTGCCTCCTGTAATCACGGCACTCTTGGTGACCCTTATTACAATTCACGGCAGAGCCTGGTGTTGGCTCAGTGGTTCGGGTGGCGGCTTGGGATCCGAGGGTCCTGAGTTCGAGCCCCGTCGGCCGCCGAATTAATACACCAGGTGGGGTTGACTCAGCCCGTCATCCTTCCGAGGTCGGCGAACTGAGTACCAGTTCCAGTGTGTGTACTGGTAGAGGGGCACTGCATCAGCGACACAGTCGCGCTTCAAGAAATGATAGCTACCCCGGCAGCTAAGCTGTCATACGACCACCACCACTATTCACGGACCGGTGTTTGTGTGTTTGTTTGTCACGTTACCCCTACAGTTCTGGGCTGATTACATCCAGACTTGCGACATAGGATCAGCATGATCCCAATGAATGTATAGGTGTGTTTTTATCTTTACAGGTGGTCATGGGGGGTCAGCGGTTGGGAGGGGGAACACAAATTCTCTATGTAAATGTGTACCGTGTAGCGCCCTCTCCAGGTGGAGGAGGGTATTACAAGTCTCCCCCATTTACAGTACGTACAGTATTCCTGTCCCCACATTTTCCAGTACAGTGAAGCATTTTGAATTACAAGCAGTCGATATATTTTTGCTTCATGCACGGAACCCACAGGTATTTTTTTTTTTTTTTTGCGTAGACAGCCGTCAGTTACCTATACACCGCCCACATAATTATAAAAGTATGCGTCGGAAGAACGTGTTGCCTGCTCGGCACAAGATGGCCCGTTTGGCAGTTTCTCAACCGGTAATTATATAAACAGGTCAAAATGTAACTCCAGCGACAAACACTTCACTCACCTCGACAAACATCAATCAATCATCATGTACATGACACGTGACAACCAGCACGTTGTGCATCAAGCCCGAGGCACACCAGCGCGATCCTGCCACTGCATACCTACCTATACACCGCTCAGGCACAAAAATGCCTTAAAGTCACTGAAGGTCGGAAAATGGGGGAAATTACATCCGTTATTTAATGTATTTAATTTAACGCGTCGTGATAAAAGTATTTAATTGGATAAGTAACAACTTTGATCGTTACATCTTCGCTTTCGTGTCAATTTACACCTTCGATATATTTATATATATATATATATATATATATATATATATATATATTTTTTTTTAAACGTTT